>NW_011368078.1:0-1500 GCF_000735185.1 Notothenia coriiceps | reverse complement strand
TGACATCCTCCTGTCTTGACAAGTTAAACAATTATTCATTTTTTACAGTATTTACAGTTAAATTGAGAAAATATATGTCCAAACTTAATTTATATCTAATATTTCGCACACAAAATCCTCAAACCGTGCGTGCGTGTGTGTGTGTGTGTGTTCGTGCGTGCGTGCGTGCAAACTGTGTAAGATAAATAACTTTTATTTAATTCAATTCCAAAGTACTAGGAAACGATCTCTTTGTGTTGCTGTCCTTCTCCTGCAGCTCAGCAATAAAACACAGTGAGGAAAGTGAGTTAATGAGAGCTAAGCAAATCAAAAACAATAATCATCGCTCTGGTTTCCTGTTTTTAGAAGTTTCTTGACTTCCAGCTAGATTTAATATGCTTCACATGTTCAGCCTGTTCTCTTCCCTCTTTAACTCAATAACCTCCTCAACATCCGTCTCAACACTGAGCACCAAACAGAGATGTTTCTCCAGATATTCTGACAGTTTTTTCACAGCTGAATGAATCTTCTCTCTCTTCTCTCTTCCTCTTCCAGCTTTATCTATTCGCAGCGTCTGCTGGCGGGCCGACCGGATCCTGGCAGGAACGCAGGACAGCGAGATCTTTGAGGTGAGAAAGGAGTCGAAAATATATATGTGCATACAGTAAGCAATACACGTAAATTGCCCCATTTTCAGTTTTAAACACGCAGTTAAAGTTGAGTATTCAAAGCTTAAGTTCAAAGTATCTTAAATATTGTCCTGTACGTATAATAATTAGTCTACAAAGCTGTGTCCTATGTAATGATACAATGCTGCATTGATTTACAGTCATCGAGTCACATGACATGGTTTGTTGCAGTAAGGGTCACGTGACTTCTGGAGCACTATTACAAGAAATGAGAAGCTAAAAGTAAAGAAATTAATTCAAGAAAACTTCTAATACAAAATATTATTGTCTGAATGAAAGGAATCATCTTGGGGAATTTCATGATTGATTAGTATCAGTAAACATGTCTACCTTGTTCTCATGTCTGCACTATTTCTGCTCTGTATATAGACTATTCTGCACTATTTCTATTCTATTTTATTTACTGTGTGTGTGTGTGTGTGTGTGTGTGTGTGTGTGTGTGTGTGTGTGTGTGTGTGTGTGTGTGTGTGTGTGTGTGTGTGTGTGTGTGTGTGTGTGTGTGTAGGTGATGGTGCGGGATCGGGACAAGCCCCTGCTGATCATGCAGGGTCACAGCGAGGGAGAGCTCTGGGCGCTGGACGTTCACCCCAAAAAACCTCTGGCCGTCACCGGCAGCGACGACCGTTCCGTCAGGTCAGTGAGAAGAGATCTGCCAACGAGGGGAAGTTAGGTTCAGGTTGGATTCTCAACAGGAATTCACTGCGATCTTCCTTAGTTTCACAGACTGTTGGCAATCCAAGCCCTTCACAAGTAGGGACTGTTTTAATGATGTTTTTAATACCTTGCCCATCCATCCATCCATCTTCTCCCGCTTATCCGTGGTCGGGTCGCG
>NW_011368077.1:0-11325 GCF_000735185.1 Notothenia coriiceps | reverse complement strand
CGGGAGTGTATCTTGTTCTTGTGAACACTAATGTTATCCACAGCATACACAGAGACCACGAAGTTCTTAAGGAGAAAACTAGTTGCTAAAACAAAACACGTTAGTGTACCTTGTTAGCTAATGTTAGCTAGCTGACATTAACGTTAAACATTGCACTCATATTACTCACTGAAACCTTGTAAAGCCGGTCCCGCATGCTGGCTGTTACAGAACCGACTAACTCCCCTTTCGTGTATGTACAGCTCTCAACATGCCCAGACTTGGAGTGATTTTCACCTCGTTTTATACTTTTTCGCCTCATTCTGAAAGAAACAGGTGAAATGTGCTAACGTGACGGCCATCTTTGTGATGGTGACGCGTATTGTGCGAGACCAGAGACATGTAGTTCACTGAGCGGTTTCACACAAAAACATGTGTAACTTCACAGTTTTACGACACATTTTTATTTGTTTGACTTGCAAAATGTTCTTTTAATTTGACAAACATCATATGTGTCATTCGTGGCACAATTCAAACGGGATCGAAAGATTACTTTTCTCTCTCCATTGACTTCAATGTATAATTTTACGCTTCCGGGGTCCCATGGGTCGGAAGTAGATGGGCGGGACTTCGCCTCTCTATATCACGTAGTCTGTTCTTCTTCTCTGTGTTCCGGTTGTTGCCTGTTTTGAATGACGAATACACACTACCGCCGCCTGCTGGTAAGAAGAGTTATTGCCACTCACGCATGCGCAGTTCGTACGTGCTCGGCGAGTAAAGCAACGAGTAAAGTAACGAGTTACTTTATGTAGAGAGTAACGAAGTAGTGTAATATATTACTTTGTTTTAAAAGTAATATGTAATATATTACATTTTTTTAGTAACGACCCCATCTCTGCTTGCTAGCTACGTTAGCTACGTTAGAATAGTTAGCTAGCTAGATGTGTAAAGCGTTTCACACTCAACTTTGTTATGTTATGTACCATCTGGGAACTCAAAGTGCATTTTTCTATACTCTGGATTAGAATAACTCAAAATAGCAAAGTATTGAGACACAGCATCACTCTATATCTGGAGTCTATTTCTGTTTCCCACGTAGGGGCGTTGTTTGTTATAAAAGCAAAACATTGAAATGCTTTTTGAAGCATGCAATTCCTTCCTTTGTTAAAGTTACATAAGCAGGTACACCGTCAGGGAGAGAATGGAGGGCAGACGCATATAAACACACATAGTCATTTTCTTCAAGTTTATCCTGATTCATCCTTCATAGCCGACATATCCCTAATATTGGAACTTCGCCAACAGATCATATATCACAGCCTTAAAGATGCCATTGTCATTCTCAAACTGGAGAAAATATATTATACAATGAAAGGCTCAAAAATGTCCATGACATGGAAGTGGAAGACAAATAAAAATGTTAAGTGATGAATACGTCTACTTTAAAGCACTGACTTGTCGAAAAAACGTGTTTCTTTCAAATCATGTTTATTGGACTTCTTTCAACTCAACACACGTTAATTTGACTGATTTTCTAACTCAGGCATACCTTAACACAGATCTCACGCGTTATATTTGTGTTTATATCTGTATCTTAAATCACTTTTTTGTGCTGCTGTTACTCACCATGACTAAGGCTCAGTAATTTGTTGAATTTGTTGTAACATGCAGCCATTTCCTGTGTGTTCAGTTGCCCATAATGCTTATCCAATTTATCAAATGACTTGGCAGATTTGCAAAACAATACAGATTTCTAGGCTAAAGCCACAAAGGTCTATCAAGATGTATTGTCTGCTCCATCCCACATTTGATCTAATTCCACTATTTCACCAGGATATTGGTGAATACAATACGTTTTATTGTGTCCAAGGACTCAAGTAAACGTAATGAGCATGACTCATATATGGGAAATACAGTATTGCAAAAATCACCAAAAAGATGGCAGACTTTATTATAACGTTAAACAAACAACAGCTAGGCTTTTTTGGCATGCTTTCAACAGAGGGAGGGAAGACAAATCTGAATATTGAGTTTAGTTTAATTCGATTTGATATTTTATTGGAGAGAGAGAGAGAGAGAGAGAGAGAGAGAGAGATGATGCCTTCCAGCTGTTTTCCCTTATTTCCGGATTCTCTCAGGTGAGTCCCGCCTTCCTCCTCGCAGCTGATTGGACCACATACTCATCCTGTGTTTTCATTGGTTGTGCTGTGTGTGGACCGTCGCCTGCAGGTAGCAGGTCCATACTTGAGCTCAGGTAAAACCTACCTGTGCGCCAGAACAGAGGGGAGGGCTTTGGAATACGTAGCATTTAGTCTAACAAAAGACGCATTTATCAGTCATAACTCTTCCTATTCTTATAACCTAAATTCAGAATAAGATATATATTGTATAAGAGATTAAATATAATGGCAGCGATGGTAGGACTGGCGATGAATCCGCCGCATACGACAGACGAAAGGGCTGTTTTCACGCAGCTGAAGCCGGTGAGGATGGCTGCAGCGGATGGCGTTGAGGAAGCGGCCGTGTTTGAGGACGTCAAACCCGGGGTGAGAATCTCCACTGACCCGCTAGGGAGGGCCTGGCTTCCCGGGTCTTTTATTCATTTCCCCTCCAATGCGTTAACAGACAGTGTGGATGCAGGCTCTGTTTAAGTTAAAGAGAAGTAGTTTTGATTAGACACAACGCTGTGCAATTCTTTAAATCTACCAGGCTGCTTTTACCTGGAAGGTATCAGCTCACCTGTACAGGCAGGTTAAAGTCCTTCACACACACACCTGACATGTTAGAAAACGCAGGTAAAGTTAACCTGGGAGCTGTTTAGTGCAACTATAGTGCAAGGACTGCTCTACAAATGATTCAAATGTAACTTTGTTTATAGTTCTGTAATGTAATGAAGGTTGATTTTAGTAGCTTGAAGTTGTTCTTTAAGACTTTTTAAATATAATTGCATTAACAAACACTCACAAAACACTTACATTGATTGAATTCATACAAAAATATGCTATATAATTACATAGGCCTGATGTTACAAGCTTATTGTAGGTGTAGGGTTTTTATTCCTAATGTGTCGAGATATATGAATGCATTGTGAATAGAGCTTGAAATATGTAAATAATGTAGGAAAGTGCAGTTTGAGCCTCTCAAATTAGAACATTTCCTGTTTTTCTTTGATTTCTATCATATTTAAGTGAAGATCTTTGGATTTTGGACTGAGGAAACAAGATATTTAAAGACATCTCCTTGGTCTTTGAGGAACTGAGATGGACATTGGTCTCAATTTTCCAACATTTATAGACAAAGCGTTGAACCCATTGAAAAAATAAGGATTAGTTGCAGCCCTTATTGTGAAGTAAATACCTCATGCCTTTCTTTTTTTGATTATTACACACACACAGCTTGGTCCTATTGGAGCGGAGGTACATGTGGTTTCTTGCTTACTTCCCTACCTGCAGAGGCTGTGCAGTCATGGGGCTTGATCACATGATGGAAAATCAGGTTGAATTTTAGACACGTGTGCTAAATGTCATCTTCTCTCCATCCATCATTCCTCTGTAGACCTGTTGGTCCAAGATAGTTCATATTTCTCAATCTGATGCCAGAAGCCTGCACATTTCAGGAAGTAACTCATGCCATGTTATAGCGGACGATTGTGTCAAAAAAGCTATTCGTACAAAATCAATAATAACACTTTTGAACCACCCCACCAATGTTAACAGCGGCTCACAGCAGACACATGACAGCTGCATTAAAGTATAATGGCTGTGGATTTTACGCAGGTCACAACAGAAACCAGAAGCCTTCGTGCGGTGTTGAGTTTGGTTTGCTGCCAGGCGTTAGATCCTGAGAGCTTTTCCCACATGAGAGACCCCCCTGTGGGTCAGATGGGCTAAGCTTGTTTGTTCACTCTTGGAGCTTCCATTATATTCGTGCAGATGCATGTGGATATGAGAGTCTTTTTGTGTTGGACTCACGCTGTTGGTTTTTATGCAAACATGGAGTGGTCACATGCTGTGGCTGTTTTTGAACAGACTTTATTGGCATTGTCAACGTGACAGGTGCGATCGTAGAGGCTAACCAACGTCTAGCAGCAGTTGAACTGAAATTAAACTGAATAGGATTAATCTTCTTCATAACTTTTATGTATGTGCAAACATCCTAAACAAGTGTACTAATGTGTAACCTGCCCTTCTGTCAATACAACAAAGCCTCCTTAGTTATTTTCTTTTCAACTTTGCATAGTGTGTTTTGTGTCAAACACTGTTTCACTGTCTGCAGATACATGTAGACCACAATGATCGTCATAAACAGGAAGAGGTATTTTATGGCCTTATGTGCGCTTGTGGGAATGAATAACAATAAAATGCAGCCTGATTAGAGCTCAACAGTGCAGGTTTTTATAGTAAATCATTGACGATCGCATCATAAGACAAATCTCTGTCTTCTTTTGCATGACAGTCAGCAAGGCTGCGTCAAATAAAGCAACTTACAAGTTCATATTTCACATAAAAACATCACGTGATATTATGTCTCTGCTACAAAATATCCCTTTTGTTCTTTGATTTGAGGTTTTGCTAAAGACAAGATGGCAACCAGTCAACAGCTTGTTCTTCTGTTTTCCCTTGCTGTGACGTGCCGTGCTTGATGTTATTCAAAACATGACTTCGCCAAGAACAAAGCAGCCGAGTTAAGTGAAATAGTTGCCCCTCGGGCAAATATAAAGCGTGACTGGGTTCACCTTATGTGCTCCTGATCCACCATGAATGTGCATGAAGATGGTTTCTTCAACACATTCCTCACAAAGAAGTCAGGTCTCTCTCTGTCTGTTTCTTTCACCTCACTCTCCGTTTCATCCTCCTGACTCTACTTTTCTGTTAAACATATGGTATCCCACTCCAGTAATGCACAAGAGAAAGTTAAAAATAAGTCTGCTTCTTGCCCCCCCCCCCCCCCCTCAGAGACATGTGTTTGTGTCATTGTGTTGGCGTTTTAATGAGTGCTTAACTGAGCAGTGTCGTGACAGCAGTATGCGGCTCGACCTGTCTGAGCAGGGCCCGCATACACAGGCCGCCTCCGGGCAGGGAGCAGGATGGTAGAGGCCGACCTCATGAGAAAGTCTCGGCAGCATTGAAAGGCTGTAAGGCTCCTCAAACACTCGTCACCTGCGAAGTCTTTGGTTCTCCCCAAAGGCTTTCGTTTGATGCTGCATCACTTTCCAAAAAAACAGTCCAGAAAAGAACTCACTGATCTTAGATGAGTGCCAAAGTGTTTGAGAGGGCTGATAAAGTGTTTCAGTCCTCAGAAGATGACGAGATATTCGTGTGAAGTGTGTTTTCAAACCAACTCGGGTGCAGCGTAACAAGCTGTAAACCTAGCATTGACATTTTCCACTTTGTTTAAAGACAACTGGGACTCTTTAAGTGCTAAATGCAGATATGTTGACCAACTTGTATGCCTGCCATGTGGTGCGGGGAAAATTAGGTTTTTGAGAGCATAGAAAGTGAAATGTTAAAGTGGCAGGTAGCTAAAAACCGCTAAGCGTTAATTGAGCTAAGAGAAACGGCAGTCGGGTGATAATACTGAATTATAAAGATATCGATTAGTGAAGCTACAAAATGGGAAAGCTGCTTCTCTCGCATTTACTTCCCTGATTCACTGGAGAATTCCGCTTTAGGCGCTTTGAGGTATTTGGATATTTTCAAAGTATCCCAGTTAGAAAAGTTCTGGTCCAAGGCCATTGATCAGAATAAGTTATTGTGTAGTGCAGCAGTAGCATTAATAAATTAGTGTTAGGTTTTTTTTCTGGGATGTTTCTGAAGTCTCTTGGCGAGATGTTTTCAAACCAGTTAGGTTTCATATACCTATGATATGAATCCATTTCTTCCATTACTTACAGACTTGTGTTTTAATACAAAAGTAAAGAACCAGCATTTACAAACATCACCTCTTTGTGACTGAAGTCGGGCTGCTCATCAAAGTTCGGTGAAGGCTGAGTCCATCTTTTTTATCCTACTCTTCTTCCAAACAATGCACGTTTTATTCTGGAATTAATCCGCTCATGTACGTCAGCAGTAATGGCAGAATAAGTAACTAATATGAAACCTATTTCCAGATTCTTTTGTCGTTAAATCAGCGAGAGGTTTCCTGTTAGACGGAGCACAGACTGGAGAAGTTACAGAGTAACTTCATGGCACACTGTGCTGCCAGTCACGCCTAATGATTCCTGGAGATCAATACTCAGATATGGTTTGTATTGGTTTTGGAGATGTTTTCTTTAACATCCTGTTATTGTACTGGGACTTCACTTTGTGAGCTGACACTATCCACATGTTCTCCTGTCATCTCAGCCTTGTCGTAAATGTCCTCCTCTTTCTCCGAACCTTGTTGATGACGGATGTTTTTCAGGCTGCTGATGCTGAAATGGTTTTTGGTTTGAGTAATGATTTGACTTCCAGAACAGCACGCACAGCTTCTTTGCATATGAGCAAGTGTCTGCTTACAACCAGTCTCAGCTTGCAGGCTCCCACACTGATTGGTGATTTGAGTCAAACACTTAGAAGATAGTTTAGACTTATTTTCTCTTTACTAATTGGACATTGGCATAAGGAGAGTTCAAGCTTTTCATTTATGGACTTTTGTTGGTCCCCTTTTCTGCTGCTTTCATTGATTTGGTATCACATGACAAAACCCTCAGCTAAAAGTCATGTATCATGTAAACGCAGCAAGTACTACTTAAAGCTGTTCTGCAAATTCATCAATAGAATGAGAAAAAGCAGTGTACAGTGACACATACTTACCGGTGGCGGCGCTAGGGGGTAGCTACTTGGGCTCAAGCCCCGGATGTTTTCTGAAAAACCCAGAATGTTTCACGTAAAACACTTTTTTTTTAAATGTCTCGTGAGTAATGTGCAGTACCGGAGTCCAACAGAGAGGCAGCGGCTGCGGGACAGTAGCCTGTACGCGTAGCCTTCCCTGCCTTGAAGAAGAAGAAGTGATCCTTCGTTCGTGTAGAGTAGCCCAGCTGCGACAATATGCTCCAGCTGCGAGGCTCCGGCGAGTTCACAGTTGAACAACTTCAAAATTCTGGGCTAAGCTGCGGATCTCCTACGATCCTAAATCTTCCACTGGTACTTTCTCCCCTTGCCTTCAGTTTTTGTAGGAAAACATTTTAGCAACACTATTAAATATGTCTTTTATATTCAAGCAAACACCTACAGTATAGTAAAAATATGCAAATTAAATATTTTATCCGCAGCCTTTTCAGAGGTTCAGCTGCGGTGAATGCATCATGTCGGCATACAATGATATAACTTGCCCATAAACAAGTATGTTCTATATGCTCCTCCTGCAGTCCATCAGCAGATAAAAGAGTGAGTTTCTGGGGATTCATCATCTGACTCAGTTCTCTGTTCAAATTGTTTAGTCTCGTGAAGTCATCACTACCCATAATGCCCGGCGGCGTCTCAATAGCAGACAAGACAGGCCGCCCGCAGACAGTCCTGTTCTGCTGATCATAAATCCTGTGGTCACTGAATCTCCGTAATGACTGCCTCTGTTTACCCTTTTTAATCCATCTGCGTAAAGTGCTCTGGTGAATGAAAACAAAAGGTGAAATCATTCTGTGGTGAGACACAATAATCTTTTAATATCTCTGAACATTTAGATACAGGGTGTGTTTCTCCACATCATCAACCAACAAGTCTCTTGTCTCAACAGAATACCTTGTTGACTTGATTTTACGTTTCTTCATTCATTTGAACTCCTTAGAGCACATGTGTCAAACTCAAGGCCCGGGGGCCAAATCAGGCCCTTGGTGGATTTAATTTCGGCCCGCAGGATAATTTGTAATTACTATTAGATCTGGCCGCCTGTATATTGCACGCACACCTTCACTCCATCCTGAGGGTCTCCTCAGCTCAGAGCCTGAGCCCAAACATTGATGACCTTGCACCCAAGATGAGATGCCAAGTATCTGAGCTAGCATCACAGAGCAGCACACTGAGTTTAATGGATGTTTCCTTCTGCACTTTCTCTCTCACGACAACAGGGCATGTTTGGTTTCTCTTTGAGGGAAATAGTTTTGTTGAAGCTGTTGTTGGCCTGTGGGAAAATGTAATCATAAGAAATGACTCTGGAAAAGCTGCAGATAGAGCCATAAGAAATGAATAAACTGATTATTTAATGTTTAATGTTGTTTTTATAGGCAATCATTTAAGCTTTGTTAGTTCCAGGTTTAATATGTGCAATAAGTTCATTTCAATAAGTTCTGCAATAAACATTGAACCAGTCCGGCCCTTGACTAGTACAGATTTTTTTAATTTGGCCCACTGTGTATTTGAGTTTGACACCCCTGCTTTAAAGTATGTGTAATGTAGAGCTGCAAATATGTATTGATTAGTTATCACCTTATAAATGAATAGCCATCTGTGTCGAGTTGTTTGTTTTGAGTTATTTCTATTTTGTTTAATCAAAATTCTCAAATGTTAATATTTACTGGATTCTCACTTCGTTTACTGAGGTTTTAAGACGCTACAGAGAAGTCATCTTGGGCGTTTGGAAATTGAAATTTTCCACCATTTTTCTGACATTTTAGACCAAACAACTAAGTCTGAGAGAAGAATCAACTTATTATCAAACAAGGAAAATGTAATCATTTTGTGCAGCGCTAAAGTGGATTTCATATCTCCTTATTCACAGCGGTTATCCAATGGAAATCAGAATGCCAGTAGAGTAACTCTTGATCCCCCCCCCAACCCCCCCCCTTGCAAGCTACATTTGAGAAGGACTTTTTCGTTTTTTTGGGAGAATATTAAACAAAGAGTGACAAGAAAACAAGGGACAGGAAAGGCTGAGAGAGGTTATTGTTTGGACAAACTGTAAACCGGAATATAAGGATGTTGCAGTTATCTTCGTTTAAACCATGATTAATGGCAAAATGAGTCTTTAAACAGGTGTTAGTTCATGTCATCAATCATATGTATAAAGATTTATGTGCATACAGTATATTGAGAAAGCATGTAAACATATAATAATTGATGGACACTGTGTGTAAATAAGTTTGATCAAATCCTTCAGTTTACCAGACTTTCCCAGAACAGGTGATTTAGTTCAGCCGCCAGTAACCTCAGTTGTTCCTCACCACTGTCCTGTGAAACCTCCGTATCTGTCCCTCCATCAGGGGCCATAAAACGTCTCCACAGTCTCAAAGGTTTTGTTTTCGCCATGATTTCTGCTCGGCTCACAGCGAGCAGACTGGGGGGCCCCGGGACTATCAGTTCAGTTTTTTTTTATGGAGATCCAAAGGCGAATGGCCAGCGTTTCTCTGCATTCCTCAGAGCCATAAAGACAAAGTGGTGTGCAGACGCTGCCATTTGTTTTGCAATTAGCAGGGGGAGATAGGGGGGGGGGGGGGGGGTTCTGTGGATGATGGCAGACCTTGTAGCTGGGAGGCTTTTGGGTCAGATTAAGCAGAGACGGGTCAAAGTGCTGCTTCGGTTGTTTATGAACTAAGACTTCTGTATGAGGCTAACAGATGTGGTTTAAACACCTATTGAGCTGAATTAGCAATATTTATGTGAGTTATATCAAAGAAATAAATGTTTTTGTAGTTAGGAGAGACAAAGGCTGAATAGTTTGGCTGAACATAGTGATGCTGGATGATTTAAAAGATCTACCAGTCAATGCATTTGTTGAATATGTGATGAATCGGCACAGAAAAGTGGTAATTGGAGGAAAAATACGGATTTGTTGAACTTTTGCGATTTCATTAGGACTGACCCCGTCTTAGTTGGCTAATTGGTTGAGTTGGATCTAGTTGACTTAGGTTTATTTAGTAGCTTTTATGCCTTCTACCTGCTGATTGACTTATTTCCAAGATTTGTTGTATTGCTTTTATGCGGAGAAACATTTAGAAATCTGTCGATGAACTAATCCAAAGTCAAAAGTCTTAGTGTGACGTCAAACCCTTTTGATCTACAGTATCACAACCCTCAGGATTTAGTTCATCAGGGAATCACAATGTCTGTTGCTATTGTGTGTAAACATTGCATCTAAAAAGTGAGCCTGACATGTCAGCCAAATCTGCTTTGTATTAAGTGGCTGTAAGTATTATGATGTAATCGTCCAATAGATAACAGTGTGAATACTGTCAGTATATCCTGGTTGCTGTAAACACGGCTAAACATAAGGAGATCTTACGGATGGTTTTTAGTGTGGAAACTCCCACTCCATCTCGTAAAGCTGAGCAGAGCTGATAAGAGAGTTTGTTATCGGGCAGAAGGACTCATAGCAGTTGTACATGTTCTCCAATTATTAACTAAGCCTTGGGTCGGAGATATTCTCTTGTTTTCCACATAAAATCATACAAAGACATTTTTCAATTGTAGTTCATCTACTAGTTTCCTTTGAGGTTGCCGTGCCTCTTGTGCAATGTGTTGTGGAGCGCTAGCTTTACTAACAAGACACTGATACACCCTCACCTTGTTATTGGAAATGGCAGGGTCTCCCTTTATCATCTTAATAATAATAATAATAATAATGGGTTCCATTTATATCTTTAACGTTTATAGGAATGGTGGAGATATACTGTTGGTGAACGGCTGTGATTCTATTTGCAGAGATTTTAGAAAGGGGAGGAGAGGAGGTATTGAATTAACCCACTTCAATTCAGGGAAGGGTTCCTGAACAAACGTGCTGTTCAACACTTAAAAAATGCAAAAGAAAACAACAATAAGGGCATCAATTAGGGATGTCCCGATCACCTTTTTTTTTTTTTATTCCTTATTCCCCCTGTTTTCTCTGGGTTTGATTGTGTAGGCGTTTTTTTCAAAGCATGCAATCCGTCTATAAATATCAACATAATGAAAATTCTTAATACATTTTAACATTAACTATAAATATTAGGGATGTCCCGATCACCTTTTTTTGCTCCCGATCCGATTCCGATCATTTGATTTTGACAATTTGCCGATACCGATTTTTCCCGATCCGATCTTTATGCAATGCATTAAGAGAAAAAAAAGAAAAAAAGCATTCAAGTTGTCCCTTAAGGTTATTTTTTTATTTAAATTAGATATTCTATCCAACATGGATATAGCTTCTTTCTTTCACAGCAGCATTGGATCAGTTCAGTTGTGCAGCATTGGATCAAAACAAAATAAAGCTTATCAGTACTCGTTAGCTTACTGCTACAATTAGACACTGCGCCCACTCTGTTGCCAGATTTGAGAGAAATAAGCAACCAGGTCTATGAAAACAAGCCCCAAAGAAGCAACACATACATGATGTTGTGTAATTTGAAACCAAAACTAAGGCCTCAGGATGACTTTAAGACTTGAACATGGTCATTTT
>NW_011368076.1:0-2922 GCF_000735185.1 Notothenia coriiceps | reverse complement strand
GGGTTGATTGTGCTTTGATCTGTTGCTAATGCCTCGGGGTTCCGGTGGGCATGTAAACAAATGCATAATGCTGCGCTATACTTTGTAGCCTCACCCAGTTGCATAGCAACACTTATAGTCTATGTCAGGGGTTCTCAAAGTGTGGGAAGGTGAGCCTCCCCTCAGAGAACATAAGAACATCCCCGCCCCCCCTCCCAATTATTATTGCTGTTATTATTATTATTATTATTATTGTTGCTATAATGCAGGGTTATTCAATTGCATTTCAAAGAGGTCCAGGAAGAGAACATGTCATAAAATGCTGTTTTTGCTACTTTTCTCTTTTTTGATTGGCTGAGCGTCACCTCCTTAAAACATTAAACAATAGCTTTTTTAAACCTCTTTATCTTTATGTTTTAAACATGTTGAGGTTAAGGATGGCAGCTTCCTCATACGTTGCACTCGGAGAGAAATAGTTGAGACGGAGATGTCTTTAGCAGCAGGGAGGAGTAACGTTTCACCAATGTTGTGAGGCTTACCTGCCTTAGCTATCCGTAACGCCACTCGGTATGATGCTTCGGTTGCCTATGTATTCACAGTGCTAAATGTGTCAATGACATTTTTCTGTGACTGCAATTCCTCAAAAAACTCCTGTGGCTTGGTCACCAAACATGGGTGTTTCGTCTCAATATGACGCCGGAGTTCATGGTCTCATACTGTCATTAGCTAGCACCTCGTTGCAGATAACACACTGTGGAGTGTCATCAGGACCGGTCCATGAAAATCCTAGCTTCAAATAATCATTGTCATACTTCCTCCGTTTTCTGACAGACGCTGTCTCCTCTCTCACTTTAGGTAACTTCACAAAAAATCAATCCATATTTTGCCGCTCTCATCCAGTTAGCTGAAGTTAACAAGCTCGATTTCACTGTTTCTCTTTATTTTTTTCTGGCCGCTGCGCCTCCCTTGAAGCTCTCTGGCGCCCCCCAGGGGAGGCGCACCTCACACTTTGGGAACCCCTGCTCTAGTTGAAACAAATGTTTATGATACTGAGATGTTTATTGACACGGTCACATGACTTCACGTCACCACCGCTAAGCTAAAAGCGGCTAATGTTGGGCGTGATGAGGTTTAGTCGTCCCATTTAGACAATTGTTAGCAACCGCTGTTTCTGGGGTATCAACTGATGTATTTTAGGGTGGAGAATAAAACAACTAAATATCTTCAGCTTGTGTTAACCACAGACCTTATTTCAGAAATCTAACCAAAATAATAAAATACAAAAATGCTGACTCATAACTGAGAGATAGGACTCATTCCTGCACCACTCTTTTGTTTTATAGATTAAAATAAGCATGTAAAAATCCACACCTTCAGTGTTGAGGATAATGCGCTCCACTAGTACCGGGTACTTCATGATGCGCTGCGTCACCAACAGGATGCACTCGGACACTCCTAACCTCCGCACAATGGACAGGTTGTTGACTTTCTGGAAATGAAATAACTTAATTAGACATTTAGTGGATTTAATAAACTTAGCTACAGATTTACTGGGGATTTCATCTCTTACCCGAATGATGTTTTGGAACTTTTTGTTGTTGTGCAGCTGTTCTTTGTAGTAGCTGACAGCCTCGGTGTGGTGACTGCAGAAATCTCCATAGCTTTCCTTCATCCTCCCCCCCACCTCACCTGAGAACTGGAGAATAAAGGAAACTTGACCAATTACCAAAATGTTATTTAAACACATAATTAACCTTTAACAAATGCTGAGATTCCTACGATTTAAAAAAAAAAATGGCACTTATGACAAAAGTCAGCTAAATGTTAAGTATTGTGAGCTCTCCATGGACATCCTCTCCTCCCTACCTGTGTGATCAGAATGTCGGCCACCCTGTTGATGGAGTAGTTCCTCTCGTTGGGCGAAGTGAGGTTCTCTCGCCGCCGCTCTTTGAGGCGAGACAGGAAGTGTGTGTGAAGCTCGAGGAGGTTCTCCAGGCGGGGGAACAGACAGTCCAGCTTCCCAGAGTCCATCTGCAGGTTCTCCTTCAGCTCCCGGACGTAAACGCGCAGCATGATCTTCAGCGTCCGCACGTGGTGCATCTCCGTCTGCATCAGCTCTGCACCAGGACACAAAGTTGTTATATATTATACGGTTATCTTCTGCCGTGTGTGACGGCCCCTAGGCCTTAGACTCAAGTCCCTGGTTAGCCACTCCCCAATCAGGAGAGAGTAGTTTGGCTCTACTGGACCTTGGTTTGTTTGTCTTTGCTTTATATACTGATACATGTTCACTAGGGGTGTAACGGTACACGTACCCGTACCGAATAGCCCTTCGGTTCGGTACACGTGTGTACCGAAGTGTACCGAACGAATATAACGTTAAACGTAAAAAATTGAGAACGTGAACAACTCTTTGGAAGTAATTTTATTATATTTTGTATTTATTTGAGTGAATATTCAGTTTAATAATAATTAAAAACCCAAAACTAATAGTTTATGTTTTGTGAGTACTAGTACAGTAAAGTTCAAATACAGATTATTTCAGTTCATCAAAATGCTGCACCTTTAATGGTGATCTCTGGGCTCATAGATCTCGGCCTCCGTTACGGGTTGTTTAGTTTTTTGTTGTTGAAAAGTGTCCCCTTTCCCCATGTCTGTCGTTGATTGTGTGCACCTGGTGCCTTGTGTTGTCTCCTCCCCCCTCACCTGTGTCCTGTTGGGTTGGGCATTTAGGCTCTGGGGTTTTGCTGTTAGAGAGGGAGTGTGTGTGAGTGTGAGATCCTGGTGGTGGCTGGTGACTGTGCGCACAGGAGCAGCAGATTGAGGCTGTGTCAAATCATATGTATGATTTAATAAATGCCCACACCGGGTTTTGGACGTTCTGCCTCTGCCTCCTTGCTTGGTTGGGCTGCTCAATTGTCAGCTTCACACTTGGAAAGCAGC
>NW_011368075.1:0-3813 GCF_000735185.1 Notothenia coriiceps | reverse complement strand
TATATCAGTATGTAGTGTCTCTACTTTAAAGAGTTCTCTCCTGCTGATGTTCAGGTGTATATCAGTATGTAGTGTCTCTACTTTAAAGAGTCCTCTCCTGCTGATGTTCAGGTGTATATCAGTATGTAGTGTCTCTACTTTAAAGAGTCCTCTCCTGCTGATGTTCAGGTGTATATCAGTATGTAGTGTCTCTACTTTAAAGAGTCCTCTCCTGCTGATGTTCAGGTGTATATCAGTATGTAGTGTCTCTACTGGGACATGTCTCCATGCTTTAATGTTCAAAAAGCTCTTTATTGTTCTCATACTGCCTCTGCTGCAGCACCTCTTTTCACCCTCTGTCTGGAACCAGAGCCCAGTCTGCTCTGATTGGTTAGCTGGCCGGCTCTGTTGTGATTGGTCAACTGCTTAGAGATGTCCTTTCATTATGTTACAGAGGTAAACAAAGGAGTCCAACGGAGGCGTTTCAGGCAAATCCTGGACTTCAAATGTGTTGCTTAAAACTCTGATTAAAACCTACCAGATAGAAGTATTTTATCCAGAGAGATGGGCCATCAGAAAATCTAATAATTTCCACAAAATGTCTGACAGGTTCCTTTAATCAGTCTGTCTGAGCTTTCCTCCCACTGCCACCCAGCGCCTCCTCTCCTTTTTTTGTCTTTTCGCGCATATGTTGACCCAGAACAAGCCCTCACTTCCTTCTTCCTTCACACTCTGCTTCAAACATCTTTTCTCAGATAATTTCCACCTGTCAGATTTCATCCAGCCCCGGTGCATTCTGGGGTTGAAGAGGTGCCCTTTATCCTCCCTGAGACTGAACACCGTCCACAGCAGATGCTTCATTTCCTCAAAGATGACAGACAAGAGTTCCTGTTTTTGAAGCGTTGATAGGAAAAAGGAGGCAGAACAAAGTTTGTCAAAGATGAGGACTCAAGTAGCAAAGTTGTATCGTTAAACTGAAGCTGAGTTTCTTTCAGTTACACTGTTATTCATGCAGACTTTGGAGCTGAAAAGGCAGCATAATGACTATCTTGCTTCTGGCCTTTAGAGTGCCTCAGACTTTGGCTGCAAGACAATGGAGCCATCATTCTGCCATTGTTCCCATACTCATTTATTAATGAAGTACTGAAATGCAATCTGCTTCCTCACTGAACCACACAGATGAGGGAAATAGTCTTTGTAATGAGTTTTTTTTCTAGGCTTTTAGCTTTTTCTGTCATTTGATAAGTTGCCGAACTGGCAGACGGAGGAAGGGCAAGCGGGGTTAACGGCACAACTCAATCCTTTGTTCGTTAGAAAAGGAGTGAAAAAATTGAACCATTTTTAAGTTCTCTCGAAAGATATTTAGCAGAATGTCCAGTCGACCTTATCCTCGTCTGACAAGAGAATCGCAGATGCTTGAGAGACCAAGTTACTTTTGGTTTGTGAGGCTTCTGTTGTCTCGGAAATTCTGCTTTCAAGAAGATATTGGTGTTTTGTTGACGCTTCAAACTGATACAAATCTCTCTCCTTTAAGATTTCACCATTTAAAGACCAATACATATAGGTAACGTTGCTCAAATTATACCATGAGGTGAAAACTATAATAACAGCAACTTAATAGAGTGGTGCAGTGACGAGTCCTAAAACCCGGAAGTGAGTTAGCATTTCACCACTTCCTGTTCCCTCGTCTCAGAGCCAATGGGATTTCTTCATAGGGTTTTGGAAAATAGCTGAAATAAGGTCTGCGGTTGAGACAAATTGAAGAGACGGATCACGTTTTGTTCTACGACATTAAATCCATCAGCAGTGACCCCACTGGTGATTTCTGAAGAGTTGACGTGTCTGAAAAACGATGGTTGTTACCAAGTGGCTGAATAGGACTACAGAAGTTGTCGAGGCCGTTGTACGTCATTACACCGAACACGTAAACACTCCTCTAAGTTTGTTTGCCGTGTTCTGCTTGAAAGCAAGTACCTGCCTCCTGCAGACTGTTCAAACAAACGCTTCAACTTGTACCGTTTAGAATCTGTAGTTTTGAATATCGACCTTAAGTTGGCGTGACGTTGAAGCAGCGACCCTGCTGTAGTTCCTTTATAGCATAACGTTAGCATTTTGCTTCTGGCGATTAGATTTATGATTCGAACATTATAAAAGTAAGGTAGACATGTGGAGATTATTCAGCTGAACAAAACGTTCATTTATCAAACAGGTTCGTTTTCCACAGATCTTATTTCGAGCTATTTTCCAAAATCCTATGGAGATAGGTGGTGGCGAAGTCCATAGGGACTTGGCTTGGCAACTGGAAGGTCACCAGTTCAAATCCCGGGCGCCGTACATAATGGCAGCCCACTGCTCCTAACACTAGGATCGGTCAAATGCAGAGAAACTGTTTCGATACATAGCACCTGTACTACGTAATGACAATAAGTTCAATGCACAGCCATCTTCCGGGTAAATGCGTCATCACTGCACCACTCTAGACATGATACTATGTAATGTATATCTAATGAACATCAAACCAAGAAATGCCATACTGTGTAGGGCAGAGAACATATTTGTTGATGACTAATTGTTAGGTGCACATTTGTGTTTACATGCATGTTTTCCACCGGTGTATTTGATTAGCATTCAAGCCTTTAACCCTCCAATTAAAGTGTTGTCGCTCCTCCTGGGAGACGAGCGTACAAACGAGTGAACTGAAAGTCTGCTTGGAGCCGCGGAGGCACGATGGAGAGAGGGATGTTGTTTCAAAGACTTCCCACTGAAGTTCAACTCTTGAAACAGCACTCTCGAGAGCAATCCATGTTTAAGCAGTTAGTCAATATCACATTCATCACTTGCCAGTACACTGCTGCGCTTCAAAGCCTTTCGCGGTGCTTTTGATATACAACTTAAAAAATGTTCGAGGTTCTTCTTGTCTACCCTTGAATACTCGTGTCTTTTCATTCTATCTCTGATCCGGCTCCCAGTCCTATTTCCAAATCATCCCACCTGACTTCCAGCCCTCTTCCTGTCTGTTTTTGGAGCAGGACCTCCATTTCTCTTTGAAATCTGACAGCTTTTTTTTCTGCTTTAATCCCCACCAATTCCTTTCCATCCCATAACCTAGTTTCCCTCTGCTCCCTCTTTCTGGTGCCGGAGAGATCCAGCGGACACACAAGCTTTGGACACCACACTGTGAATGTGTGTGTGTGTGTGTGTGTGTGTGTGTGTGTGTGTGTGTGTGTGTGTGTGTGTGTGTGTGTGTGTGTGTGTGTGTGTGTGTGTGTGTGTGTGTGTGTGTGTGCAAACAGGAGATTTGAGTTGATGATGCAATACTGAGGAATATAGGACACACTGCTCTCTAAACATTTTCTGGAAACCTTTGTCAGTTCTGTTCACACCAGTGGTGGAATGTGACTAAAGACATTTACTGTAGTATTGTACTTGGCATTTGTACTTTACTTAGGTCTTTCAGAGCTGACATTATTATTTTTTACTTTACACTACATTTGTCTGACTGCTATGTATCTCCAAATGTGATTTTTTTTTTTAGATGTGTGGTTCTCAAGGAAAAGAGACGCTACAAACATATGATGATCTTAGAATATGATTCATTCCTAGATTAAACCGTACAATTTGATATGAAGTAGTTCAAATGAACACAAGCTTTGACAATTACAGAAGTAAAGGGCATACTCTTGCCTTAGTAATATGAATCCAGAAACAATATATGATTGTTAAGCACTGACATTACTACTTTCATCAATCATAACTTTTTTGTTTTACATTCGATTGCATTAAGGCTTTATGATGTCCTTCACAGTAGACATTTGAACATATACAATTGCTGAT
>NW_011368074.1:0-6717 GCF_000735185.1 Notothenia coriiceps | reverse complement strand
AGGGCCGGACCGTGAGTCAGGCCGGTGTTGTGTCAAATTATTCACCCCCGTCGTGCGTGAAATGCACCCCCTTGCCTGCCGTAAAAAGCACCACCCCAAAAAAGATGCTTCTATTAATCCCACCCTCAAGCACTTTGGAGGGTATAGTTGTAGGACTAGTACCAATAAATGGAGCAAGTTTCATGTATGTGACACGTTTATTGTCAGGTGCATATCGTGGCAACCAGGCTGTTCATAAAAAGCACCACCCAAAATAAAAACAATTATATTAATCCCACCCTCAAGCACTAGCACTTGATGTAAAAATAAACAATACATTGTAAAGCACAAGCAAAAGTATACAGACAGGACGTCACAATTAAATAAAAACATATATTAAATAAAAAATTAACTGAAAAATAAGTGACAAATGAATGCAAAATCCAGGATTCGACAACCCAACCATCAAAAAGACAACAAAGAATAGCAGACTATATATTTAAGTCAGGACATATACACACACATATATTTATATAAACATATACAATTTCAGAATCAAACAAATATGACAGCACTCTCATAATAACATAACACAATCAGAGACTGGATATATCCCCTACTAAACTAAAGCATACAAATAAAGAGAGTAATGTAGGCCTGTTATACTGAGTGATATATATACACTGCTCTGCTTTCTGCACGGACCTCACAGCTGTTCTCACTGGAAACATCGCGTCGCGATGAAAGCAGTTAATAAAATAATATCCAGGGGATGCATGCAGAGCTGTCGTTGGCTGAGATAAGTCCGGCCGTGTGTCACGACTTTTTGAAACATCGCTGTTGCCGGAAATACATCCGCGGAGGAGCCGTGGAGGAACCATCAGTGTATCCTCGATTATAGCTCCTCCAGAGAGCCTCCTCGATGCTCGATGCTCGGTCTTTGGTCCTCGATGTGCATTTAGAGAAATTAGATGTCCTGACATGGCGCGCTGAAATCCATTTCCGGGTCACTACCGGAGGTCCGAGGAGTTGAGGAGGGGAAATTAGAGAATTGAGAAGCCTTCATGTAGACAGCCAGTCACACTGTGTGAAGCAGACCCACATCTTTGCAGCGTTGCGTTCACAATACTTCTTTTATTATGTGAAGCACTAAATGGTCTTAGAAAAATATTGACTCTTTGTTTGTAGATATCTACTAAACTACAGCATACAAATACAGAAAGTAATGTAGGCCTGTTATACTGAGTGATATATATTTTACACACTGCTCTGCTTTCTGCACGGACCTCACAGCTGTTCTCACTGTAAACATCGCATTGCGATGAAAGCAGACAGTTTCTAAAATAATATCCAAGGGATGCATGCAGAGCTGTCATTGGCTGAGATAAGTCCGGCCGTGCGTCACGCCTCCACCGTTCCCGGAAATGCATCCGTGGAGGAGCCGTGGAGGATGCATCAGTGTCTCCTCGGTTAGAGCTCCTCCAGAGAGCTTCCTTGATGCTCGATGCTCGGTCCTCGAAATGTATTTAGAGAAATGAGATGTCCTTTAAAATGGCGCGCTGAAATTCATTTCCGGGTCACTACCGGAGGACCGAGGGGTGTCGAGTAGGGGAAATTTGGGTATTGAGAAACCTCTTATGTGTGGGAAACCCTGAGATGTCATTTGAGGTTCTCTCACTACAGTACGTGAGGAATGACATTCAAGCCTCTTACACACCGAGCCGAATATCGACGTCGATGAGCGTCGTGTCGCCCTACTCAGATTGGTGTGTACCGCACCGTTGTGACTTTTCGGCCGAGCCGACACCTTCCGCCGCCGATTCAACTTGTTGAATCGGGAGGCTGTCGGCCAAAGGCCTTCGGTCAAATAAATCACTCTGATTGGCTGTTAGCTTAGCGAAACAGTGCATGAGAAGCGAAACGGAAGTGAGGGACTCAAACAAACTATTAAGAACGCAAATCTGATATTTCATTTAACTCCAGCTCTCCACACAGGTTCGGGAAAGCCCCATGAACTTCTCGTTGTATAGTGAAAATGAAACGCACACGCTATTTGTTGTTTGTTTATATCACGCAGTCTGTTCTTCTTCTCTCGGTGTATCACGCAGTCTGTAATCCGGTTGCTGCCTCTTTTGAATGACGAATACACACTACCGCCGCCTGCTGGTAAGGAGAGTTATTGCCACTCACGCATGCGCAGTTCGTACGTGCAACTTGGCCGTCGGCTGAAGTCTTTGCGGTGTGTTCATGGATGTATAATAAGAACTGGATACAGCGTGGGAGGCGGGGTCTCGTTCTTTCCTATGAGAGCTGCTCATTGGTGCATGAAGTCAAAATGGCCCAACTTTTGAGAGAGCGAAACGTCACAGATTACCCGTCATGCCAGGCTGCCAGAGCAGAAGAACCCGTACATGCGCTCACAGAGCATGCGCCCCTTAACGAGCAACTTGCAGGTTTTTTTTTTTACTACATTTATGCATAACCTTGCCTGAAAATTACAATTAAAAATGTTAATGCAGGATTTTATATGTTTTACAAGACATAGGGGCAGGAATTCAGAGGAAAAAGAGCCGTTTTGAGCTCTGCTACTAAAAACTGCTTCTTTTTTTTTAACATCATGCGTCATATTACGTCACATGGTGGAGCAACTTTCTCGGACTCGTTCTCTGCCCAATCCGCGGTAGTAGTTTGTAGTTGGTTTGAGCGGTTGTGATTTAGTGAGCTGGTATTTTTTCGGTAATTTTACATTGTATTTCACCATTTTTAATCATGGTGAGCTGGAGTTTGTGCAGGATGCACAAACTCGAGCCTGTCAGGACATCGAGTCCACGGGAAAAGGACCGGAGCTAGCGTTCATTCCTGGGTGCGTTGTGCATCCACCTCCCTGCAGCACCTACTCTCACTTCACATACTCCCCACAGCTTTATCAGGAAACCGTATTACATCCTTATGGTACCTCTAGAGTCAGGTACCATAGATGTATAGATGGCCACCAAACAATTGAGTGCACAAAATGTCAGCATGGCCTGTAGACGAAGCTGGTGTGGTTCTGTTTGAAGTTAGGCATTGTTTGCCTTCTCAGCTCAGATGACAGTCTTGTGTTTGTCTTCTCATTTGTGGGCTGGATACTTTTTTTTACATCAAAGCGGGTTTGTCCTGTTTAATGGTTGAAGATTAAAGTAAAATCCTGGTCTTTTTCTCAGGGCAATCCACAGCTCATTTGACACAGCAGGATTAATAAAGTCATATTTTTCATTGGGACATATTCACTGTGTAAGTGGCAATTTAAACCATTGTAGCATGCTTCCAGCAATCGTTCAAAAGGAGATACTAATGATTTTGGAAGCCTGGAATTCTTATGTGTACTTTAGACTGTCTACTGAGCTGAGGTATGTAAATGTTACTTAAAACCAGCTCGTTATCCCAAATCAATGTGAAGATAATGGACATTCTGGCTGCTGACACTTAGAATTTAATTCCAGTAGGGTTGCTTTGTGGCCTAGTTGGAACAAAGCAGGCTTGTGATTTGACAAAATAACCTGCATCATTCGGCTCGATAAGCTTTTACATTATTACACTGTATTAGACCTATGACAAAACAGACATTGCTTTGGTTTATTGTGCAGTATGTGCACAGTATGTTGATGAAGGCCAACAATGTGCAAGAAAAGCAAGTAAACTCAAATAATATGTGTTCTTGTGTTTCTTACTATGATTAAACTATTAACTTAATGATGACTTGATTTTCAACGAATTGTTTGAAGTTATTTTAATGTGTGGTGGTTTTGATATGACTTTTGCACATACCCCTATTATACGTTTTGCACAACCTGCACTCTGCAACTTTCCTTTTGTACATATTTGTTTTATTATTCTTCTCACAATAGTTTAATTTAATGTATTTGTTATCTGTAACTTAATTGGCAATTAACTTTATTCTGATTTGGACACGTTGTTCAGACGAAAGGAGAGTAAAACAATCAAATGTCATCTTATTTGATATTTTATTTATCTATTATCAAACTATATAACTTGTTCATACTGTATGTCTGCCCTCCTTGTCAGGTTGTTCCGTCGCATACAACAGAAGCATTGAACTCTGTCTTTATGTATCCTGGAGCCTCCGTTTCTAAAGGCTATATCAACAGTTGTGGTTAAAGTGTGGACTCAATGCATTATTGTGCTTTCTCTTTGTCTTTCATTGTTGACAAGTAGAGGTGGAAGGAGTACTCAGATTCATTACTTAGGTAAAAGTACTGTACTACATTCTAAATGAAGTAAAGGTAAAACAAGTATTGGTAACAAAATGTACTATAAGTACCAAAAGTAAAAGTACTCATTATGGAGAATGGCCCATTTATACACCAACTATTTATTATTAAAATATTGAATGTATGTGTTCATCACTTTAATATTGCACTTGGTATGATTGGGGTGTATTTAAATCTGTAAAATAAATATAGTTGAGTTAAAAGTTCAACATTTGCGTACCAAATGTAGAAAAAGTAGGAAGTAGCGAATGCTCAAGTAAAGTAAAGTTCCTAAATGTTTTTCTTAAGAACTGACATTACTTGAGTAAATGTAGTAATAATAATAAGCTTTATTTGTATAGCACCTTTCATACAAAACTTGCAGTTGAAAGTGCTTCACAGTTGACCTACATTAAAATAGCATAGCATAGACATATACAAAGTAGGCTACATTTAAATGTAAATTAAAGGTACGACGATAAAAGTGTGCATTAAAGTGCAAATACAACACAAAACCAGGCATCGGAGTGCATTGAGACATTGCATCAGAGAGCAGGAGTTGGCTTCCTAAAAGGCAAAATTGTACGAATATGTTTTGAGATTTTTCTAAAGACTTCCACCGAGCAGGCTTCCCTTCTGTCTATAGGTATTTTGTACTATAGCCTTAGGGGCATATTTAACGGAAGCTGCGTCACCAATCTTCTAAATGGTCTTCTGTGTGGTCAGAAGCGGCTGGGGGAGTTGAAGTGCCGGCCCCCTTCAGAAGCCGGTGGAGCAGTGTTTGAGCTCAGGTGTCAAACGGTCGAGACGCTGCACGCGCGCCGGTAGCAGGACAACAGCGGCGACTCTTGAATCAGCGAACTACACTCTTAACCTTTATCATTTGGAGGACATTTTGGTTCTGGAATATGCTTACCACTTGGCTTTAGGTCATTTCCGGGTAATCTAAGTTTCGAAAAAATGTTTTTTTGATATGACAGAAGTTGTTTTCTTTCGACATTCTTTCAAATCCTCCGAAGCGGAAGCGTCTCTCTATAGAGATATAGAGGCTTTATACCACTTTATGGTCTATTTTATCTCTTCGGTTATTGTAAACTGCCATATATGTGGACTTTAAAATGAGGTTATGGCAAACCTATAACGCTTTATTGGATATTTTACTATCCTCCGTAGCCATTAAATCATATTGGTTCTAGCGCAGCCCATTGTTTCCGTCTAACACAGGTGTGTTTATTTGTACGGTAGCCTCCCTTAATATCTCCCTTATTTTCTTAAAGTTTGTGTGTTCACTTCGTAATTTTATTTCCCCCCATATAATTAATTTGGGGTTGTTGGTAGAGGTATTACCTGATTTGAAACGTTGTTTTTACCACACTAACCTAGACTATAAATGTTGTATTGTATATTTGTAGGGGTGTCTGACAAGTTGCCTTGGAGCATGAGCTCACCTTAGCCCACCTAAGACCACATTGTATAACAACAATTGTTCGAAAAACAGGACTTAAACAAGCCTCTAAAAAGTTAATTGCCATATGCAACATGGACTGCAGTGCAGGGGCGGATCTAGACAAATATTCATGGGTTGGCAGGAGATTTTGAGGGGTGGCATCCCCTGTATATGCTGATTTAATCACAGTCATATCAATCAATGTCAACTTGGAAAGCCACAATATTGAGATTTTAACTCGATAACATTAGGTGACATTAAAGGTGGGGTAGGTACATTTGAGAAACCGGCTCGAGATACACTTTTTGTTATATTCCATAGAATGCTCTTAACATCCCGATAGCAATGAATATCTTAAGTGCTTTGACCAAAAATCCATTAAAAAATGTCATCTGTGGAAGCCGTAGCACTGTAAAAAGCACGACCAATCATTTGAGCCGGCCCGGCTAAAATAACTGGATGGCCTACCTGCCTGTCAGCCTTCCATCTGTGCACAAACTTATCTCGTGCCCTCATTGGGCATGTGCGCGTTCGTATGTGTTGGAGGAGGGGCTCTGTAAGTAAGTGGCCTATTTTTTCAGCTGTGTATTTTCAAATTCTAGCGCACTCGAGCTGGTTTCTCCAAAATTACCTACCCCACCTTTAATGTGGCACATCAGTAAAGCCTTAAATAGAAATATATATATAAGGTGGCAGACATAATGTCATGCATTTTAACTGAACAATAACTGAATGGGTTGTTTCACTCTTAGACCAGCAGGGGTACCAAATCTATGAAGACTGCTGCAATAAGTACATTCATTAACTGTCTCATCGATGTTTGACTGAATGAATATGATAATATTAACAACCATATTATTCCTATAAGCTGTCAATCACTGTTATGATTCACATATTCATTTATTATTGAATAAACTATATTTTTTGGAGGAGTTAATGATGAATGTTCCTCAAGATGCTTGCTCACCCTCCATCAAATTTGAAAGACAAGTAATTACTATCATGTATCAAAAGAACAGTTCAGCGCCCCACAACTTTATT
>NW_011368073.1:0-4830 GCF_000735185.1 Notothenia coriiceps | reverse complement strand
CTGATGCAGAGCGGAGTGCACGTGCTGGGGTGTACGGTTTAACCATGTCCTGGATGTAGGAAGGGCCAGATCCATTCACAGCATGGTACGCAAGTACCAGTGTCTTGAAGTGGATTCTAGCAGTTACTGGAAGCCAGTGAAGGGAGCGGAGGAGCGGCGTGGTGTGGGAACATTTAGGAAGGTTGAAGACCAGACGAGCCGCTGCATTCTGGATGAGCTGCAGAGGTCGGATGGCACATGCAGGTAGACCAGCCAGGAGGGAGTTGCAGTAGTCTAGGCGTGAGATGACGAGAGCCTGGACCAGAACCTGCGTCTCTTTCTGGGTCAGCTGGGGACGTATCCTCCTGATGTTGTAAAGAGTTTATCTGCAGCAGCGGGTTGTAGCAGCGATGTTTGCAGTGAAGGACAGTTTGTTATCTAGGGTCACACCCAGATTCCTTGCAGTCTGAGTCGGGGAAACAACAGAGGTGCCGATGTTGATTGTTAGGTCAAGAGTGGGACAATCTTTTCCCGGAAGGAAAAGCAGTTCAGTCTTGTCAAGGTTGAGCTTGAGGTGATGAGCAGACATCCACCTAGAGATGTCTGAGATGCGTGCGACGACCTGGGTCTCTGAGCGGGGAAAGGACAGAATTAATTGGGTGTCGTCAGTGTAGCAGTGGTATGAGAAACCATGCTATCTCCTATCTCCTTAGTAACGGTCTGCTATCCTTAGTAACCGTCTGCTATGCTTAGCAACAGTGTGCCATCCTTAGCAACGGTCCGCTATCCCTAGCAACAGTGTGCCATCCTTAGCAACGTTCTGCTATTCTTAGCGACGGTCTGCTATTCTTAGCAACGGTCTGCTATTCTTAGCTACGGTCTGTTTGCCAAAAAGAGCAGACCACAGAATGTTTGAAATGAACCAATCTGGATTACATTTTCAACCAAATCCTGCTTTTTATGTTTCCTAATCTTTATTGGTGACCATTTAAGGGGCAAGCAGATAGCTATTCTCAGTATTTGTGCTAAGCTAAGCTAACTAAGCTAAGGCTACTAGTTGTTAAATAACATTTAGAGTACAAATATAAGAGTTGTATTAATCTTCTTATCTAACTCTTGATACAGCAATAATATCTACATTAAAGACTATTAGCTTGAGCTTTTAATCACACTCTCACCTTTACAAAAACATCACCTACGAACACCTACTCTCATCTCATGTTGTATTGTTGTCCTATGAATGTTTTTTTTTAATCAATATTATTTTCTTACATTTTCTCAGTTTCAAGTTCACAATATCTTCTCCATGAATCTGACCTGTAATCCTGGGCCGGCCAACGTGACCATGTGCTTCCAGCCAGCGCATCACAGTGAGTACAATGAATAATATATCACCTTACAGTATGTGATTCAATTTGTGAGCTATTCATGATGACCTAAAACAAACTCTGTGTGTGTTTGATTCTGCAGTAAAGCTGAACCCTCCACAACAACCTCACATCAACTTCACCACCATTTCCTGGCACCCCCAAGTTAAAGAGACAGAACAAAATCAAACAGTTCAAGTGCCAGTTGCAGTGGAAACAAGAGAAGCAGTCATGGAGTGTGTGTATATATTTTGTTACTGTGTTAGTATTTTAATGCATGAATAATTGTGTCATTTTTTAGGCATAATGTCGCGTTCACACCAACCTTGATAGTCTGGTTGAACCCTGGTTTAACCCCTTGGCGGGATCCAAGTCTCAGATTGCTTTGAGTGAACTAAGGTGCGTTTTATTTCTATTGTGAACATGCGTCAAACCCAAAAAACTTTATTGTGTATTTGCATTTGTTTAAAGAAACTAAACTAGTTCTGGTGAACTAGTAGCCAGTGGTGCTACCGCTGACTTTGGTGAACTTAAAATGTATCAGCCAACAAATGAGACAATAATTAGCTATCTAACACTCGCCGCCTCATTAGAAAATGATAGTTGAAACCCAGACCGTCCGCTGGTCGGCTCCCCGCTGTTTTGCTCATTTCCTGTAACCAGTGTAGGATAAAAGTATGAAGGAATAAGCAAACTAGCTAGCTAACTAGCTCGTTAGCAGCTAAGTGTCTTCTCATTCTCGTTCCACTGTAGGAAAGCACATCAGACACATTGAGGAGTTTAATGTACGACTAACCTTACGTATGTTTATGTTTGAAACTCAGACTAGCACTGCCTGCTGGTTAGAAGAGTTATTTGGTCTTAGCAGTTGCAGAACATACGTGACATGGCTGTTGGTTGTCGTTTGTCATGTGCGACTTTTTTGCCAAAACACAGGAATCTTAAGACGACACATGTTTACTGTCAAAACTAGTTCATTGATGTTGTTTTGGTGAATCACAGCCTTTAGTTCTGGACAGTTCTTTAGATTGTTTCATAACTTGAACACATTTTGTAGGATATCAAGAAACACTACATGAACATCAGCTTACTGAACATCCACTCATTTCTTCTCCGTCAGGATCCGTCTGTGCAGAAAAACACAAATACTTATTCATGGAAGTGGGAACAATCGGAGTGCGCTGAAAAGCTTGACGATGATTGGCTGATTCGAGGCAAGAGGTACGAGGCACGCGTTCGAGTGAAGTCCGAAGAGAAAAATCACAGGTCTACCTGGAGTGACTGGAGCCCCACTGCATCATGGGTATCCACCGTTGGAAGAACGGAACAACCCCAACCACCATCAGGTAAAGATGTTCAAATATCAACATAGATTGATTTAGTTTATGAATGTCAATGTAAACATTTTAAATACTAAGTTGTGGGATCTTTATTCCTATTTCTTATTCTAATTAATGATCATTAGAAAAATAGTGTGGTATGTTCTCTTCCTGTATTTGAATTCCTGAGAATTAAGGAAAGAAGTCGGACAAACAAAACTTTTTCTTTGTTAATAATTTTTTGTTGTTAATGTTTTTATAACATATCACATGGAAACATGTTATAGTTTGATTGAACAGCTATACAGGTCATGTGAATCAGGATCAAGCCAAGCCAAATAAGCCTTTACAGTTGGATAAAGTATTTCCTGTATTTTTTACTTCAAATTTTTTTCTGTATTATTTTTGACTTTTTATTTTAATAATCCAGAATATTTTATATTGTTTTGTATATATTGGTTATATGTGATATAATTATACAGTTTTTCATTGTATTTGTAATTGTTGATTCTCTTTTCCACTTTTTCAAGTATTGTATTTTAATGTCTAAACACACTTCTGCAACAAGATTTCTATATCTATCTGTATCTATCCATCTATCTATATATCTATATATCTATCTATCTACAGTATGCTAATGTGTTATGCTAACATGATATGCTAACGTATATGTTAACATAATATGCTATTAGTTAATGCTGACCTGATAAGGAACAAAATGCTAACGATGTATTACTGCTCTGTATGCTAACGGTATATGCTAACGGTGTATGCTAGCTCAATATGCTAACGGTATATTCTCTTTCC
This sequence comes from Notothenia coriiceps, assembly GCF_000735185.1. Taxonomy (NCBI): domain Eukaryota; kingdom Metazoa; phylum Chordata; class Actinopteri; order Perciformes; family Nototheniidae; genus Notothenia; species Notothenia coriiceps. The sequence goes on along the minus strand of NW_011368073.1, from coordinate 1,358 downwards.
TGTGTTTGTCAGATCTTGCTTGGCGTGTTTTGGGCCTTTTTGCAGCAGCGTTTGCAGTGTTTATGGTTATCGTACTATTTAAGACTGACAAAACCACCTGGTAAGCAACAACACAGTACTTTTACAAGACCTTAACCAAATGTTGTTCAAGAGCAATAAGCTATATTTGTTCTAACCTTGCTCATGTCTTTGTGATTTATAGGGTTGTGAAGAAAATCAAAGGTCCGCCTATTCCCAACCCAGAGAAATCCTTCCTGAAGGATCTAAACTTCGAGGTGAGCTTAAATATGCTTTTCTTTTAATGACCAAAAACAACCATACATTAAAAAACTGTCCAAAAAAAAGCTGAGAATAGAGACACACTTAGTTATAAATATCTTAGTTGATTGATCTTTGTGGATTTCAAATGTATTTTTATCGCACAGCTTACAAATACCTTCTCTTGCTCTCCTTTTTTGTTTTTTTAAAACCCCCAAATTGTACAACTGTAACATTTGTATAGTTTTAGCCCAGTCTGTTCTGATTGGTTAGCATATTTTTACAGTTTACTTTAGCTACTTTTACTTATCTCAATAGAGTTCTTCGATAACTATTTTTATTTGGAACCTTAATGGGTACTTTTAGCACTTTAAGTATAAAGTTTAAGTATAATTTTAAATATATTTTGACACCTATGGACTTTCACTTAAGAATGGACATAACTTGTACTTCTTCCACCTCTGGCTTTATGCATCTTTACGGAATAAAAAGACATGGGATTGAACAATACAAATTAAAAGACAAGAACATTCCATAATGTCGACATCTCAACAGAATTAGCAAAATAGCATTACAAAGAAGTTCAAAATATACAGTACATGTTGAATTACAAATGTATAGTGACACAATATAAAGCAGGATATTATAGATACATAAGTATGTGAGGAATGGAATATTAAATATTAGATTGGATATAAATGTTTCACGTTTCAAGGCTTTTATTGTCAACATAGCTACAGTTTAGATATATCAATGACATCCTGAGCAGTGGCGGCCGGCCCATAGGGGCGCTAGGGGCGCCGCCCCACCTCTTCCCACATACAAAAAAAAATATTTAAAAAAATATTAAATTAAAAAAAATATATTAAAAAAAATATATATATTTTATATTTTTTATTTTTAATGAACAAGGTAAATATCATACAATTGGTATCAGTAAAATGTATAAAATGAAAAAATCAGGACATTCTGATGTACAGTTTCAAAATAAAAGACCTTTGGGGACAGGGATGATAGCTCATATATGAGACTTCAAAGGTCTTTTATTTTGAAACTCTACATCAGAATGTCCTGATTTTTTCTGAGTGACTAGATGGGGT
>NW_011368072.1:851-2510 GCF_000735185.1 Notothenia coriiceps | reverse complement strand
TCGAGAATGATTGTGATTGGTGGTTTGCTGTCACTCACTCAAGTACTTTTGTAGCAAGCGGCAAAAGAATTGTAACATGACGTGTTTGAGTTCATTTGCCTACTTAAAGGTGACCTATAATGCAAAATGCACTTGTGTACGTCTTTTATACATGAACATGTGTCCCCGGTGTTCCAGGGAACTCACCAAGTGTCAGAAAACACAACCCTCTCTATTTTCCTCCATACCCAAATCTCTTAAAAAGGGGCTGCAACGGATCTGATCCAGACTGATCCAGATTTGAACACTTCTATGACGTCACAGAAGTGGCGCTACGGCTATTGGGCCAACTCCACCAATCAGGAGGAGACAGCCACGGACATTGCCGTCAGAAAGCGCTGGAGACGCTGTAGTACATATGCCAGGCCTGTAGATGGTGCTGTTCTCACAGAATCAGCCCATGATGCAAAGACAGTGTTAAATTGAGCGAAATGAGGAATGGCTAAAATGCATGATCTGTTTGGTATTTTGAAAAATGAAAAGTATAAATATGCCTTATATAGGTATGGTCCTACACTATATTATTCAAATATAGCATGATAGGTCCACTTTAATATCGCACGTCCTTAAAAAGAAAATAAAGAAATAAAAAAATCGTACGTCCTGCGATGTCAATATCGCGCATGCGCATAACGCGATTATCGTCACGAAACGATATATCGAGCAGCCCTATTAAATAGCAATAAAATAAAGCAGTAATTTACAGTTAAATGGAATGTAAGAAGTCGAAGTAAGAAGTCGTCAGAAAAATAAGTATTGGAGTAAACTACTGACACCAGAAACATGTACTCAGTAACAAAGTATGTGTACTCCTCTACTCCCCCTCTGCATACAGGTAAGAGGGCTTGGTCTCACCTGGTCGGCGTACTTGAGCTTGAGGCAGCCGATGACCTGCCCCTCCAGCTCGCTGTCGGGCGTCGCCTTGTTCAGGATCGGCTGGCAGAACTTGGGGATGTCGGCTTTACACGCCTTCCTCAGAACTGGGTTCAGCCTGTAGTCTGCAGGCAGAGAGACAGCACACACAACACGGCATTACTTTAATATAAATACATCTCATAAAACACAACAGGTTGAATATATCGGAAACGCAAGATTCATTTGATTAAAAACCATGTTTAAAACATTTAATTAAAACATACAAAATGTATTTAAAAAAAAACCATTTCATAATAAAATATAAAAAACAAATTATTTAAAATAATTAATTTAATACCTTTTAATAAAACAAAACAAATCCTTAAAATAAAGAAAAAACAAATATAAAAAATGAAATAAATTATAAAACATAAAACCTAATTAACTTCCACTAATGCTTAATTTATAACCCCCTATATTTTTTATTAGAATGATTGTGTGTGTACACCTGTGTGTGTGTGTACACCTGTGAGTGTGTGTGTACACCTGTGTGTGTGTGTACCTGTGTTCTGGGTGATCTGTCTCTTGGTGATCATCTGTTTACATTTGGGATCCATCAGCTCGCTGTTCTTGTTTTGTTTCAGACACTGAAGAGTGTTCTTCCCCTCCGACTCTGTGCAGAAACGCTACACACACACACACACAGGTACACACACACACACACAGGTACACACACACACACACAGGTACACACACACACACACA
>NW_011368072.1:0-761 GCF_000735185.1 Notothenia coriiceps | reverse complement strand
CCCATTTCTTNTTATTGTCTGACATTAAAAGGCTCGTCTGATTGAGGCCAGCGTACCTGCAGGCCTGTGCTGTTCTGGAGTGTGTATCCTCATGGTTGCTAGGACACATGTTAAGTTGCTTTGCATAAAAGCTTCAGCTAAATGAATGACCTGTAACGTCAAAACTCACCTGTTCTCTCTTTGCTTTCACCCTCTGCTGCTCTCCCCTACTTTCACTGAGCTAAGGACTGTTGTTGTTGTTGTTATTTAGAGCGCTGGGGAACGCGCTATATAAATATGATGTGTTGTTATAATGTGCTGGTTTCACTGGTTTAGAGAGGATGCCATGTTTGTAGTGTACCTGCCTAAGGACTGCAGATGGACATTAGCCATTAGCTCAAATCTGGCCTCCCTTCTCCTCTCTGAGATGAAGGTATTTGTTTGCACGGTCCTTGTGGAAGTAAACACATCATAATTACCCGGATCATGTGCTTGCAGACTCTCATCAGCTGGTAGTCCAGTTCTGGATCCACCATCTCCACTTCCTGCAGTTTGAAGATCTTCTGGTGACATCTCTGAGTCAGCTGACGCTTGTTCTCCTTCAGACACTCGATCACCTGCAGACACACATTTTAAAGTGTGTGATTGAATTTGTGCTGCAGGACTGCAAACGTTTACACTTTAGATTCCATTTCTTCTCTCAGTGATGCAAACACAGGTATGGTGAAAAAAGAGAGAACTATTCGAAGCAGAAAAAAAACAGCGTAATATACCATCTGACA
>NW_011368071.1:0-2521 GCF_000735185.1 Notothenia coriiceps | reverse complement strand
CCCAGGTCGGCCTACGTTACGTCAAGTCCCCTGTGTCGACTTTTTCTAACGCAAGGGGGGGCGGCCGTGTCGGCGTTTTCCAACGCAAGGGGGGCGGCCCTTAGCGTACATTTTCAACTTTAACTTTTCAACTACTACTACTATGAGCTGCTCCGACCCTCGGTCCTGACGGACTCCAACTTGTGTTTATTAATCAAACAAATAAATAAACACAAGGATAATTATGTGTTATTGTTGAGTAAATAACAGTGTGTGGTTTGGAAAATAATACAAAATTAGAAGGAAAAAAACGATGAAACAATACAGATTTCAGTATTCTGAGCCCCTACTCTCCCCATAACTGACAGCAACAAAAGTACTACGTTATTCAATTAAAATAAAGAAGTAAAAACAATAAGTGTGGCTTGATATTGAGTAAGAAAAAGGTTGATAAACGCTGTGAGAATGGATCTGTGGGTAGCATTCGCTCAAGTCGTCTACAACATACGTTTAGGGAGCTATATAGAAGCCTATGGACATCCCGGAAATTTGAAAATGTACGCTAAGGGCCGCCCCCTTGCGTTGTAAAAAGCCGACACAGGGGACTTGACATAACGTCAACATAGGCCGACCTGGGAGTGAGGATGTGTTGTGTGGATAGCAAAAGAGCTATGATTGGTCAGCATGGGCTGTTTATGTTTTTTTTAAGACTTTTTAAGCCAGGTGGAGACAACATTACGCACTCATAACTAAGTTCTGGTGTCTGACTAAGAACACTCAGAAATGTTTCGGTATTCAGAAACACACATCTAAAAAAGTCTCCACTGCAAATCAATGCACTCCATCATCATGATTCAACAGCAAATATGAAGCGCCTTCACTCTTATTACAAAGTGACACAAAAATGTTCTTGGCACATTTGGTACAAGTTGTCGCACAATACGCATTTTTTGTGTATCAAATGGTCCACAAAGGGTGAAATCCCAAAGTTCTCTCCAGAGGGAGTCCTTTGTTCACTTCTGTAACAAAGTGACATCACTGTGTAACACTCGTGCTTCTATTGGCTTGCGCTCCAACACATTGTTTGTGATAGGCTAAGGGGCGGGACATCTTTAAGCGGTTGACCAATCACAACAGAGCCAGCCAGCTAACCAATCAGAGCAAACTGGGCTCTGGTTTCACACAGAGGGTGAAAAGAGGTGCTGCAGCACAGGCAGTATGAGAAAAATAAAGAGCTTTTTTACCATTAAAGCATCTAAACATGTCATAGTAGAAGCACAAAATACTAATATGAACCTGAAAATGAACACAATATGTCCTCTTTTAAGAGAAGAAAGTATCTCATTAGACTTGTTTGCCTGGTGTGACCTAGCAGTGACCTTAGATTTAGTTGAATGATTCCTGACATCAAAAGGACAGCCTAACGTTTGTTGATTTAAATATATAGTGATTAGTTAAAACAATTGATTTACAAAGGTGAGCCTTGCTGTCATTCACACATGACCCCATGCAGCAAATGTTCCTGAACAAGGATTGAATGTGTGATTGAATGTCAAGGAGTGAACTCTGAGGCATGAACTCAATTGCACGACTCAAAACTCAGACTCGGATAGTGTTTCAAAATAAAGACTTTACTGGGATTTGCACAGTAATGAAAACAAGGAAAACAAAACACTCTTTAGAGGAAAACTAGAACAGTGATCAATAACATAGATCCGTGAGAAGTCTGTGAGGTATGCAGGAACGTAGGTCATAGAGAGACAACGAACTGACAATGAACAGGAGGGAGCTAACACCATATATAAACAGGTAAAGGGGACACAAGTGGAAACAATCAGGGCGGGGAAAATAATCAAGGACGCAGGAGACAGAAGGGGGCGGGGAGCGTGGAGGCCTGAAATGAGATGGAGAATTAATTAAGGGAATAAACATAAAGCACAGACAAAGGGACATGACAAAACTAACATAAAGAATAAACTTTCACTATAAGTTTCTTAGACATGACACAGTGAACAACTTGTCTTGCTGTCACAGCTCTATTATTGAATTCTATTCACTCTTTAAGCTATACAGCTTAGGCTTGGGCGGTATGACGGTATTACGGTATACCAGGGTATTTGGAAATACCGTCGGTATGATTTTCAATACCGTGACGTCACAGACTGTGCGCCAAATCACAGATCCGTTTCATTCTATTACACTGACACGGAGTTTTGACAGGGACGACATTGGTTGTAATGCACAGCACGCGCCAGCAGAGGGCAGGGGAGGGCAGTCCGTCTTTCCCGCTCTCAGAGCTCAGCACAGAGCTGAGCTGAGCAAGATGGCGGCAGCATTTGCCGGCCCCGAACTCGGACAACTAGTAAAAAAGAAAAATGCCTCTGCGCCTGTTTGGGACTATTTTGGGTTTACTCGTCGCCAGTGACTTCATCCAGCACAACGAGAGACAGAGGCACTTCTTTGGGAATGTTTAAGACGGGGTGAGTGAGTGTTGACATGTTTTAATCCTATGCAACTGGTTGATGGTTTTGTAGTCGAGGTC
>NW_011368070.1:0-1972 GCF_000735185.1 Notothenia coriiceps | reverse complement strand
TCGATGGGGGGTTTGGGTGGGTTTAAAAACTGCTAATGTTGCTTCGATTACCATGACGTGTGTCTGAACAAACACTGGTAAGATGCCGCCGCTGCTTCCCGTTTCCTGCTTGATGATCTGCCCCTATGCCTTTGGCCGATAGAGTTCCCGCCCACTGGGAGTAGGGAGGGGGCGGGGCTTATTGAGTCAGCTGATCACTCGGGCAGCCAGATGACTCAACACGCTGATACGGCTAAAAGTATGTGGACACCAAGATAGCCTTGAGTAGAGATGGTGCGTTCAGGCTCTCCTGGGATATTCCTGAGTTGGAAAGGTTTTTCTCCGATTTAGTGTGTTCATGAAGATACTATTAATACACTATATATGTAGTTGAGTCAGTATAGTCCAAACGATTAATAGCTTATCTACTATTTTCAAAGAAGTCTTAATTTAGGGTCACATTCTTTTGATATTTTACGAGTAAAACATCTTGGAATAGTTTTTGTAAATTGGAATAACCCTTAATTGTCAAGCTAATATTAAGCAAAAGGTTTTAGTGTTCGCTTTATTTAATTTTCATTAATATAATCTGCCTATTAGGTCTATGAAAGGACGATTATTAGCTAACTTTACTCTAGGAGTAATAGCTAGCTTCAGGGCTAACAGCGCTAGCTTGTGGTTTAAGCAGAACATGTTAGCTTGTTGTTCTGTTCCCAGTAGTTTCTATGGGGAATGCTAACATTGGTAGCCAGTTATTGTAAGTGTCTTCATTAGTCAACATTAGCCAGCTGTCAGTTAGTGGAAAACTGTGGACGTTGTATCAAATGTTGCACTTTCACTACAGTTATTTAGATATTTCAGATGTCCACATACTTTTGGCCATGTAAGACCCTCCATAGATCTACATTGGATCTGCAGAAGAGCCTTTGGCCGCTGTTTGAAGACTTCCTGTGACATAATGTTGGAGTTAAAGTAAACGTGGTCCACGTTGACCCTCAGGTGCGTCCCTCTGGCTGCTGGGTGATCTGCTCCCCGCTCTGATCCCTTTCTGTTTCAGAAAACCTCTTCACCAGCTGCTGCACTCTTAAAAATGATGTGTAATTTTTCTACACATCCCTGTCCCTTCCCCTAACTCCAGATGTGTCCAAAGATTATCCATCATGTTCTTAAAAGTGTGGCAAGACAGCACTCTGAAAATAATCCTCAGCTCTTCTGTCTCTGCCAGAAAAGTTTTGGGTTTCTTTTTAGGGAAACCGTTTCAGATTAAAAACACGTTTATTATTGATATCAACCTGGTTTACTTTAACAACTGTTAATACCAGCAGTCCTTATCCATAAAGAAGACAATGTGAGAGGAGATTGAGTTTGAAATATCATCAGAAAATAGGACATGTATTTTCATGAAAAACCCTTTTCTCAGAGGATGGACCCTTTATTATTTGGACTCTAAGTTTAGAAATTCCTCAGTTCTTTCTTATTGACATCAGAAAATAAGTTTGACTCATAATTAATAACCCAAAATCGACTATCTATATGCATTGCAGTGTAAGAGTTTTGGCTCAAATGATTTCCATTAAGAACCAGAAACACACAAAATATGTGTTTATTAATTAATTCCTTGTTTAATAATTAAAACTATTATTTGAACACAGTTCCTTATCGATAGAACAGTCTGCATCTCAGGAACACCATTGCTTACCAGTTAAAATGAAACTAAAAAGGACCATGACCTCTGCCAAGGCCGTTTCCATTATTTAAAATAATGCTAGTATCCGCACCGTGATTCGAATCCGCTCCAAAATGTCCACCACCACCTTCCTGAGCTCTGTGTGTAAAGACCTCTAAATAATGAGCTCTGACGAGTGGGTGAACATTACAACATGAACACTCGTACCTGACGTATAATTCAACAGTAAACCCCGAGCGTCACAGGTGTACCACTGACAGACCTGAAGTCTTCTCAGAGGTATTTCTGCTGCTGTGTGATGGCTTG
>NW_011368069.1:0-24342 GCF_000735185.1 Notothenia coriiceps | reverse complement strand
GATCTTCTGTTACTGTCCTTTCTTCTTAGAGGAAGTACAGAAACACGTAACTCTGGATTTGTTTTAATGTTTGAGGTGCAATAAACGACACAGCAGCTTTTTGGCATGTTAAAACTATTATTTTCTGCCTCGTCATGAGAGTAACAGCCGGCGAAATTACAGCCTCGCCTACTGATTTAAAATGTGTGCTCTAAAATGATATTTATAAATGACTATTATCATTATTATAAGCAAGACAATAAATGGCAAAGATATGTAGAAAATAAACGTCTTTAAAATACGTTCATAAGAAACGTAACGTGGGAGAAAATATGTTTCTAGAAGATATGTAGAAAATAAACGTATTTGAGATACGTTCATAAGAAACGTAACGTGGGAGAAAATAAGTTTCTAGCTAAACGTAATTGAGAATGCAGTTTAGTTCTGTGGGAACGTAATTTTTAGGAGACAGGGTTGCAATAGTAATATAGATGAATAATAGTGGGAAATGATATACTTTACAAATATGCACAAAAAACCACAACATATTTGCTAATGTTAATGAGTGTTTATGAATGTCATTTTCAAGAGGCAAGGATAATTCAGTGAACATAAAAAGAAGTTGAAATAAATTCACATAAACTCAGCAGACATTTTTCACACGTTTCAAATTTCGCACCAGATCCAAAGATAATTCTTAGCTCTGCTGGCTGCTTGCCTGATGGACTATCAACTGTTATTTTTAGAAAGATGTTCAAGAATAGCAGAAAGTACATCAGACAAAATGAAGTACTCCCTTCAGAGTTTCTTTCTGTGCAAAAATGCAGCATGTTTCAAGTTGTGCCAATTTACATTTAAAGTGGTGCTCTCGCTTTAGCAAAACATGAGGATGCTTTACACAATCGGTTTGTAAAGGGGAAGCGGTGTGTTTAAATGATTGATATTTACCAAGACATTTGTGCAGCTACTGTATACTCAAATGTTTTCCTTCCTCAGAATTCCAACAACAACAACAATATTCATACTAACACTCTTGCTTGAATCCTTGTGTCTTTTAAGGATGCAATTACACCTGCAAAGCAACAGCGAGTGCAGTGGTGTTGGCACTAATTTGCAATGCTCCCGGTGAAATATCACATAGGGAATGTGTTTTATTTAGCAGCTTCTCTTTGCTGTGGGGTTGCTGTGTCTCACAGCTGGGTTTCATTGATTTGCAAAGTGAGAGATAGAGAATGAAGAGTCCTAATTCTACTGTTATCAGCATTTCTCGGTCACTCAATCAAGGCTTATCGTAGTGCGCTGCTGGTCGTGTAATGACAGTAATACATTTAAAAACAAACACCTGCCTCAAAGTTAATTCAAGTTTCAATGGTTTCAAGAGGGAATGCTTGAACACAATGAACAAGAATATACATACCTGTGAGTGAAATTCAATGTAGGTTGGAAAAAGGAAATATTTTTCTTCTGAGTCTGTTGGTAAATCACTTGTTTCTCAGTATCATTTATATTTTAACAGGTTGTGCTTTGAAAAATAAATTACTACATGAAATGTTTCGAGATGCATTTAACCTCCATCAGAAAAGCCAATTGCATCAGTTGTTTCAGCAAAGGTGGTTGTGTAATGTTACAGAGCTTTAAAGCCTTGAAAGGGAGGAGGTCAGGGTGGTGGGTTGGATCAAGGAAAATCAGGATTTCACGCAAGAGATCGCTTCCGGTTTCCAACTGTAAACACTGGCTTCTGTTGACCATGACCACGATTGATAGAGAAAATACTTAATGGTGTGCACCAAGATATAAACAAAGGGGTCGATGAAGATCAATGATGATGCCTGGAGGTGTTGAAGCAAGACACCTAGTATTTCAGATATACCATAGAGTGGGTGAACAAACTATAGGGTGAGGCTTCATGGCTCCATCGACCACCCTGTGGTTCTCTGAGGCCCAATCCCAAACCACGCCCTACACCCTACCGCTACACACTACCCCTCCGTGACGGAGTGAACTCCGTGGAGTGACAATCGCAGCTCAATGAGGCTCCCTCCTGTCAGATGGAGGGAGTAAATACAGCAGCAAGCTTTGGGACAAACTCCCCTCTCTCCGACAGAAACAGGAAATGCCGTAACTGTATGTAACAACGGTTTCAAATCAGCATCTCTTTGACAATACATTAAAATTCATATATCCAAACATCTTTAATTGTGCTCTTTTAGTTTTAAATCTGATTTTGATAAGCTTCTTAGTTTTTGCAAAAGTCTGTAAATATACAAAACTTTATAATAAAATGAACACATTTACCTTTTTCTAGACTAAACACAGGTATACGATGCTAAGTAAAAGAAATATGAGGCTACCATGAGGTTGTTAACATCGCAATTTATCAGTGGATGTTTGCTGGAACTACTGACGGACACACACAGCGTTGAGTCCAGTCAGGTAGTGACCGGTCTCAAGTCAGCACCGATGCAGACTCGCTGTTTGAGGGCTTGATAACCCACTCCAACCAACTCCCCCTCCACACTCGTTGGTTTGGAACAACACTTAATGTGGCGGACCCTCCACGCGAACGCACAAACGGAGGGGTAGTGTGTAGGGCGTGGTTTGGGAATGGGCCTGAATGAGAGGGGAACCACAGGAAGCATGAAAGTGGTTTGAAGGAAACGGGAGAATTGAGACAAACAGGAGATGGATGGTGGTTAGACCATACAGAAGAAAGGAACAGGATTGACAGGTTGAATTAAAGCATGAATGGTCTTTGATCCTAGTCTACCGTAAAGTGGGTACTTATACAGTATGTAAGGACTTTTGAGCTTTCTTAAGTGTGAGAAAATAAGTAGCCTGAGCTTGTGCTAACATTTACAATAGAAAATATTGCGTTACACATTGAGGCACATTGGTTTTGAAAGAAAAAGCATAAGCAGAGTGCTCCAATTTTCCCTTTTCATACTGCCATACATATTTTTAAACCTTTCTTTGACATGCCTTCTGACAATGTTACAAAGTATTGTCGGATCGCTAATAAAATATGCTTTTTAGTTGCATTTTGGGAAGTCAGGAGAAAAAACCTATTAAGCTTGTCCCATGTGTTCTAGACCTATATCTATACATGGATTAGGTAATCACCAAGAAAATAATCCACTCATCCTGTTGAAAGGCCAACTAATTTTGCCTCTTACTGCTATCACATTGAATATACAAGTAAAAGCAGTACATATTAAATATTAGTAAATATTAACTTGCAAAGACATACTAAAAAATGCTTGGTCCCGCCTCCAGGGCATTGCTTTCCTTGATGTCGGAGGGACTATAATTGCTCATAAGTCACCAGCTCTACCAAACTCACTTGTATATTGAGATACAATCAAGATGCAGGTAATATCAACATAAAAAGACATATTGTTAATAAAAAGTCTAAATGCAAAGGCATGCAAATCAAATTCATTATCCAGATCATGTATCCGGATGCAGATGTCTATAATAGGTGAAAATAGTTTTTTGTTGAAAAACTAAATTGCGTGAGTATTGCGATATTGTGTTTATTTAAACACTGAAATAAAATTGTGGATAAAACATCTCTAATCTATGAACAGCGTTTGTATGTTGGAGCTGCTCTGTACAATCACTGTCGTGCACTGAAGTGCCACTGAGCAGCTCTGGTTTCCGTGCTGTGTTCAAGGACGCCTCAGTGGCAGTTGATTACCCGAGAACATTACTCATTCTCTTTCACTAGTCCAAGTTTTACTAATCAGGTCTCTTGATCTGAACTAGTGACCCTACAATCAAAAAGCCATTTATTTAACCTTCTGGCTTGATAAAGTTTAGTCTGCTGTTCCATAAATTAAGTCTTGTTCTTTATCTTTTTACTTCCTCGTCTTTCTCTCTCTTAGAAAAGCAATGAAAAAAAACAATGTGGGGCCCCTGGGTAAAGTCTGGAGTAGCCACAAGTTCAGTAAAACATCGTTTTTTACTTTTCCATCAATAATTCTGCAGAGCTGAATGTATTCTCTCACTGCTAATAAGCCTGTGAACAGAAACATGCTCAGTCTTCACAGTGAAGTGGTGAGTTTATTTGAATATTTACCAGAGGTGAAAAGTACACCAACGGTGCTGAGAACAAGTGTAGACATAAACCTCTGCATATGAAGTACTCCATCTCCAAAACAAATACTCTGCATCTGAACCCTGTTGGTGAAAGTGAACACATTACAACAACCACACACCAACATGACAAATTCAACCATACTGGCTGTTTTTTTGGAGTTCACTAGTTAAACATAAAATGGAATTGTAATTGTCAGTTGTACTTTTGAATAATTTTGGTTTTGCTGTGTAACAATTACAGACATATAAACACTGCTTTAGTTAGAAGCGTGTGCTCGGATACCATTCAAACCCCACTCACCAGCTGGCTAGTCATCACAAACTCATGCTGTGCAGCCAAAGATTGTCCAAATCCATTTGAAATTTCACATGACATGCAAGATTCCAAAGATATCGGGTATGTCAGCAGGGGCGTACTGGGACTCAATTCAGACTTTGAGATTAAGAAGCCTTTCATGTGTGTGCCCGAAGGGTGCGAGCTGAATATTTTTTGGCAGCAATTTGAACAGTAACACAGTTTTTTCTGGTACAAAGAGAATCAGATAATGCTGAGAACCTTCAAGACACCTAACCCCTTTGTGTGTGTAAGTTCACCTCCACTTCACTGATTTAAAAGCATTACCAACTCTGCCATAAGTGTAATACATTTGTGAGTTCATTTTTGCATTTGTAAGAAATAAAGCTCTATGAGGGCTGGTTAGCATTATATAAATGTAGTCCGTTCACCAATATATTTATTTGTTTAAACATTTTTTGAAGACTTGGCATCATGTAACTGAAGAGACTAAAACATTGAAGAGAGTAAGGGCAGGGGAATACCTGATCAAAAACAAGAAGAGTGATGTGTTGAAAGACCATGTCAGAAATAAAAAAAAATTAAATAGTTTTTCAGAACTGCAAAATGTTAAAAAATTATGAAAAACTGGTCATAAAAGGTCAAAAACAGTCATAAGGAGAAAAAGAGTGTCATGGGAAATGAAAACAAGAAAACAAAGAAAACAATTCATACTATCACAATTGTTCACATGACAAATTAAATAAACAATTGGATTAATAATTAGAAAGTACAGCTGATGCAGAGGTTCAGAACTAAGATTTCATGTCATGTTTAATTTGATTGTAAATGTGCTACTGCATGAAACATGTATCATTTATCTCATTGTCTCTCGTGATTCTGTTAAGTGAATATTACTAGATAGCTTGGATAAATACTACTGTACTGTATAGGGCAACTCTAAACATATTCCATCCCTTTGACCTGTGAATATACCTAGTTGCTTAAAATAAACTAGACACAGGTGGCAGCTGGTAAGGTTGCAAAAACCTAGCCTGCCTGTTTATCACATTCACTTTGCTATGTGACATTATTCCCAAATAACCCACTTCCATGGCGGTCAGCACACTGAGAAGCCTTACTCTCATACATCATAAGGACATCTACATTCTTTGTTTAATTCCCTTGTTTTCACCCAGCTTGTGATTAGTAGCTAGTATCTGGTGCAATAATTGAATACATTTAATAAGAGGAGGGATTGCCAAACTAAACAGCTGCTTGCTCAAGCCCATGTGTACACAGAATGAAATTATAGTAACTTACAACATTTATTGCATATCCAAGCTGTAGATGAGTGCAGATGTATACTTGTTCTCTTTGGCAGGCCACTTACCATCATTATGGAAATCCCTGGAGGAGGATCAAACTCAAGGCTGATTAAAATTAGTAGTGTGGGATTTTAAGAATCCCACAGGGAAACAGTAGTTACAATTATTCTTAGCACATTCAACCAGTGGCTTGATGGCCTTGTCGTAAACCCACAAAATAAATTGGCCTTTCCAGATGGAGAACAAAATGCACCAAAGCGATTAGAAGACAAAGAAAGGATTGTATTGGACCAAATTGGACTTTGGACTATCATGAACCTTGTCCCATTATTCAAACATTTTGAATCAAACTAAAGCAAGACTTTAGCAGCTCTTTAAGATCATGGTCCATTGGCATGGAACCCACCAGCTGCAAATGGTTTTCAGTCTGGCAGGAAAGACATAATTAATGATGCCCATCTAATGATTATATTAGCTAAGTGTGACGCAGAGCAGAGGGGCAAAATTATGATTTTAATGAAAATCACCAAATTGAACAATCCATTGGACAATTATCTGTGAATTTGTTTAAACTATTTGATTGAGTGCTAGTTGAGCCGTATATTGGTTAGTTTAGGACTCAATAGGGAGTGGCAAACTGCAGCAACTTTTGTCTTTTAAAGCACTTTGAGGGCATAAATCCACATTAAATAGAATGGTCAGCATGAATAAAAAAAATGTCAACAGTGTCAAAAGGTCCAAGCAGGGGTATTCACTGGGAATGAATGGCTCTGTATTACACTGTAGCTCATTTTGTATTGCCTAAGTATCCATTGTGACTGTTTTCACTGCATGCAAGTGGCCTGCCTCTCTGAAAGGCTGATTGACATCGTTTGCTAGAACACTGTGTCGGCTCGCCGTCCCTATTCTGAGCACTGACTAACATCTCAATTCAAAGTGCAAAATGCAGTTAAGTTGTTCACTTCCCAAAAGTACCATTCTGTCAGTCACATATTGTAAAAGCGCAGTCACTTTACGTATGTGCACTGTATTATTACTGCTCTGCAAAAACTCTTGGTCTTGTTTGTATTTCGCCATGCTACAGGTTCCAGGATCGGCAGTCTGTATTTTGGCCTACCATTAAATATCTCGACAGCTATTACATTCAGAAGCAATCATCATCATTTTGCACATACATTCATGGTGCCCAAAAATAATTTGAATACATTTAATGGTCCCCTGACTTTTCATCTAGTGACACCTCAATGTTGACACTGGTGGATTAGAGTGAAATATCTTGACCTTATGTATGTCCTTGATGCATGTGTGAACTGCGCCAATTGGAATGGACGTTTAAGCATCCTTGTAACACACTGATAACCATTTTTCAGTCTGAAAAAGTAATATCATGGAAATAGAGTTGGAGTCTTTTGGATTGTCCAATATAAATCCCAATGGAGACAAAACAATTACACAGGCATTGGTCAACCTTCAACCCAATTAGACATTACCGTTAAACCTCGAATGGAACATCACATTGGAGTTTCGATAGTCTTTCTTTTTTTTAAATAACACAGTACATAGTAGCTTTGGAATCCTCCCTCTGCTGCTGTACATGTCCCAATGCATTGTGCCGAGGAACAGCAGCAGGGACAAAAGCAAACAACATCACTTCTACTTTTCTGTAAACAAAAGAAACATTCAGGCAGACAGTTACGAGCTACAATCACAATTATCCACGGCAAAAGGGAAAGGGCTTGTGTAAGCTGTCTCTGTAAAGTCTCAGAAGGACTGAGAGCCGGGGAGTGCGAGGTAAAGACACAGGAAGTGCAGGAAGTGATAGGAGGGGGCGGCTCTTGGGGTGGAGAGAGAGCACATGAATATGATGCGGTAAGCAGAGTGCAAATTAGTCTGGGGGGGTTTCAACAGTAAGTCAAGTGCTGAGTTCTTTGTTTTCCAGTTGTACACACACCCTGTAGGAAAACAGGGTGACTAGTCAAAATGTGCAGCCTGTGCCAAGCCCCCCTGTCCTACTTGTTTGTCCCAGATCTGCTGATGCAGTCCTCTCCCTCTTTTTTTCTCAAGCTGTGGGCATTTATTATTCAAACCATTCCTATTGAATTCTCCCTCTTTCGTGTTTTGCATAAGGATTAGCAATGCAGCACTAGTTTTTTTTCTTCTTCAATATCCAAATATTTGAGTAACATTAAATAGGTGGAATTTATTTTGTCTTTCCATTTGGCAGGACGGTATCCCAATTCAACGCCTCTTACAGGGCTCATTGTGTTAGATAAGATCACTCAACACGGCTCAGTTTGCTCACTTCTAAGTGGATGTTGGTCTGTCTAAGGATGTAACAGCTACTCCCAGAGGGAAACCAAATGCAAAGCAAGCTGAAGCTCTGCTGCATCACAGGAAGTTTCCCCAGCTTTCCCTGTTGCAAGCAACTTACAGTACAGTAAAGGTTTTTTCTTTAAATTCAATCTTAAAGCTAATGTAAGTGCTGGGTCTGTTTCAGCACTTTGAGCTTACTGTCTGCTACTGTTGCCCACACAGGACAGTAATCAGAACATACACAGTGCACATCAGGTGTCAGAGTAGAAATGCATTGAAGCAACACAGTCTAAGTGAAAAAGATTGTACATTGTTTTGCTTTTTAATAATACATGAAGTTGTTTCCTTGCCTGATGGTTCTTACTCATACCCTTGACAGTATTACCCTTTCCTTCACCTCATCAAGCCATCAGTAATACTAGACTGAACATCATAACACGAAGCCAACAGGGCTTTGAGAGATGATTCTGGGAAGTTCATTAAAATTCTTATCTGAAGATGTTTTAAGTGATGTGATTAGGTTTCTTGAGGACCCCAGAGTTTCTGTTAAGCGTCCCACTGGTTGGTATCTCATCCTCTATGTAATTAATTTCTCTACCAGGAAATAAAAAATAGCATCAGATAAAAAAACCTGAGAGCTATTATGCAACAATTGCAGTGAGTTTATTAACATGATAAATAGTCCAAATTGCCAGGCTTGGAAAAACAGACAGTCCTTTTATTTGCACGGCTAAACCAGGTGATTTGGACATAAAGTCAGTATTCAATTTACAGCATTGTCAACTTCAAAATCTCTTTTTTGCTACAAACACAATTACAGGCCAGAATGCATTACCTTTAAATTAAAACCGTTGTAATTTCCTACGGACCAATTGCATTCACTCAAAATCTTATCACGTACTACAACAACAACATTGTTGCAGTAAATCATTTCCGACTGTCACTGAGCTATTTCAGCGTTTTCTACTTGACCCTGCCAAGCAAAGCACAGAAAACTCCTCAGTAGGCTACTCTCTCGCTCCTGTGTCGCCTTGTTCTCTCAGAGCACATTTATTGCATACTTTCCCAAGGCTATCAATATCAGCTGAAAGTAATCCGGTGATATGCACCTGCTGCCGTGATCAACAGCAAGACAGCCACAAGGGAAACGTAAACAGTGAGAAAACCCCTGGGCTCTGTGGTTTCCTGTTCTCTGGCAAGTCAATTAGGCAGCAAATGACCCCTAGAATCCACTGCAATAAGCCAAGCACTGCAGAAGTGCCTTTAATATATCATAATGATGACAGTAATTGGATTGGACGGTTGATTGCATTTTCTCAAGCTGTAGAGATACAATAACCAAATAATACAAATAAAAGTGCTGCCAATGTTCTAAAATGCGTGTTCTAAAATTAAATATTTTTAGTCAAGCAGTTTGGGGGAGGTTAGTCCCTCGGGGCTGAAAAACAGATCAAATACCTCACAGAGCGTCACTTTTTTTCTGTAGCCAGAATCCAGATAATAGTAATTTTCCAAATGTAGATTATAGGGCAATCACAGTGTTTGATCCATGTTGATCCAGTGAAAGGCAAATCAAGCTTATATTGCAACTTTCAACAACAAAGCAATTTAAGGTTCTTTAGATATACAATGAAAGACATAAAAGGCATTTTTCAAATAAATACAAGGCAATGATTTGACCTTTCTTTTGGGTTAAGTGAGGGTGAGGGTCGAAAAAGAAAAATGGCATTGCCTCCTGAAGCAAAATGTGTCATATTGGGCTATACAAAATTGACTTGACCTCACTCGCAATATCAAAGGACAAATTCAAATATAGTCTAGTTGATGAATAGGCTACCTTATTTTATTTTGTTATTTCCAGATATGTCGTGCATAAAAAGTGAATGCAGCTTCTACATATTGAGTATCTTGAAATGAGTTATTTAGGCACAGGGCAAGTGAGAAGACCTGAACACCATAGTGGAGTGATGTTTGCACTTCTGGTTTGTTAGCATTATTTTTTCTCTCAGAGGACCAATTCAAGTGTATCTTTTTTTCCAATTGAGTTCCTATTTATATTTGCATATTTTGTTATTTTACGTAATCATTGATTTGTTTAACACACCAACTCAGTGCTTTCATTTAACCACAGTCCCCTGGAGATATCATTATTTATATGTGTGTGTAGTCAAGTTGGCAGTGAGCTGGAAAGTCAAACCAAGTTTCCTGTTTAATTATATGCTGTGGTCTTTTTTTATTCAATACAAGAGCAGTTTTAACGTTTTGGAGTGGTCAAAATACATCAGAGCAATTAATAATGGTTGGGAATGAGTTCAATTGTTTGTAAAACAGCTCTTTCTCATGGTTTTACTTCAAAATTAATGTAATGTAATGTAATGTAAAATGAGAGGTTTTATATGGGCCTTTAGTTCTTCTATAGTGTTTCTTAACAACTATAATGTTCAGAGAATGTGGGAAATATGATATTATATGTCTGATATTATTAAAGTGTTCACTTTTTGCAGAATATCCAATACCACCTAGTTAAAAACACTTTTGAAATTGCCTGTAGGTATAATATTAAGGCAACGGGAGGAAGGTTTTATTAGACTATTTCAAGACCGTAATAGTAATTTGAGTTTGTACAATATATAGAAGTTTATCTGATACTGGGGTTTTGACGGCTTGTCTAATGGTCCCAATGTTTAATGCAAATCTAAGACATGAATTAGTGGTTAGACGTTCAGGAATTACCCCATCCCTTAAAAGGAATGACCCTTGTTAGTTATTTTTGGCAATGGTGCCAGAGAAGAAGGACTGCGATTATTTCCAAGCTTTAAATAAAAAATGCAAAGTCTCTCCGTGGGTACCATAATGAACCTTAACATTTGTTTGTAACCAACTGTATTCAACTGCACTCATTTTCTTTTTCTAATTTTACCTGCGTGGAATTTCTCCAAGGTGATTTTACCGCTGACTAATTTACATTTATAGAGGCAATGGCAACAATAACATGTTTAATTTTGGAACTAAAATGATCGACAAGATCCATGACTGAGACCCAAGTGTATGCAGGTGTGGAAGAGAACGTTTGAATTAGAAATCCACCATGGTTTTCAGTGATACATGTGTGTGTCCAGAGAGTAATCACAAATAAACCAGAGGGATTGGCACAAATAGCAACATCAGTCACCACAACCTTAGACATAATTAGATATTCGGAGATGATTCAGTTCAGAGCTCTTTATGCGAGTGGGCCCTATCTCATGCTGAGGAATGCAGATTACAGCAACATTACACGTCATGATGGTGATGTGGCAAACTAAAAGGCTCAGCTGCACTGAATCTACTGTCTTCAAAAATGCCTCAGGGGTGATCCGGCTTTGATACAGAGTTGTTTACTGTAAGTGTACCAAAATTGAGAATACAAACACACATGCACACAAGAAAAACAAAACGCTTTTCCAGTTTTCTAAGATCATGCTGTGTGTAGCAGTGTGTTCATTGGAGCTTCCTGTTAACGACATTGTTGTTCGATTATTATGCTTTTTTTGGTTTTCCATTCCCTTTAGTGTGTTATATAGCTTTTTGAGCCTGAAAATGGTCCGCAAAGGCCAAAATACCAAAGTTCATTCAAGAGGTAGTTTATCTCTATCCCCTCTCTGCCTCATGAAACGCCTCCATTGGACTCCTTTGTTTACTTCCTTAACATAGTGACATCCCTATGTAACACATTCCCTTCTATTGGCTAGACTAACGCATATGTGTGCAAAGGGGCGGGACATCTCTAAGCGGTTGACCAATCTCAACAGATGATTTATGGTCTAAATAAAGGCCTTTTTAAACATGAAAGCATGTAAACATGTCACATTAGAGAAACAAAATACAAATATGAACCTGAAAATGAGTATAATACGGCCCCTTTAATCCCTATCAAAATGTATAGGCCTATTGTTAGTCTGCACTTTGCACTCAAAAACACCACTTTTCAGCTGTAACATGGTTTCGTTGCAACCCTCATATTAACGATGGACAAATATGACTTGCCAGAGCCAAATAGTAACAGCGTCTACCTTTAATGTAAAGTAATTGCGGTCCAGGTTTGCAGCACTTATATGTAGCCTTAAAGAGCAACTTCCAGGTTAAAGACACCTGTGAATAATTGTGTAGGAAAATTATGTATACACTAGATTTTCAAAAAAATATACATAAATATACACTACAGTGACATCTGGCGTCGTTTTTGTAAGACATTTTTACTTCCTCATCAAAAAAGCCTCCCCACGTGACCTCCCGCGTGTGACGTAACAAAGGGGAAACAAGAGGTAGAGCGGCCGGTGTAACGTATTAATAAACGTATAAATAAATGTATATTCAAATGCGTATGACAGACCACAACCTTATAATTAGAGCCTGCTTGGCGTCCAAGAGACCAGGAGCAGCCAAGGATTAGAAGAAATAACGGCCATCGGAGAGAAATTGAGCTGTGGTGTGAGGAGAACCAGTGGAGAACTGGGCAGCTATCTTGGTGAGTGATCGGCGTTAGCTACAGAATGTTAGCTAACTTCACATCACAACATTGTAAACTTAGCTATCATATATCAGGCTATAACTAAAGTAGCATTGATAATATAGTAACGTTACTGGCAGGACTGTTGATACTGATCCATAACAGAAACTAATGCGCAAGTATCAGCCGTATCTCGCGTTACCTAATGCAAATCCACACTATGTTACGGTGCTGTACCGGAGGGGAGAGATAGAGTAGGGAAGGAGGCGGAGGGGGGAGAGAGCAGCGAAGGGGGGGAGAGAGATGTAATACGGTTTCCTGATAAACGTTACCTAATGCAACTCCACACTACCTTCGGAGCTGTACCGGAGGGGAGAGAGAGAGCAGGGAAGGAGCAGCTATCTTGGTGAGTGATCGGCGTTAGCTACAGAATGTTAGCTAACGTCACATCACAACATTGTAAACTTAGCTATCATATATCAGGCTATAACTAAAGTAGCATTGATAATATAGTAACGTTACTGGCAGGACTGTTGATACTGATCCATAATAGAGATGGGCGAGTCCTGATTCATCCGGTTCATTAACCCGGATCCTAAAAATGAGCTGGTCGTGACGAGTCTCCCCTCTCCATTAACCCGAGTCCTTTGAGTCCTACACCTGGTGTGACTTACACATTTAAACTATCAATTGCGTCACTCGCTACTCTCTTTATAACATGTAAAATAACATTACAACGTACCCCAGTCCATCTGCCTACCCTTTAGCAAATAGGATAGCTTCCAGAAGTTATCGTTTGGCTCAGGGGAGGGGACGCGGATCAGTGAAACTTCCTGCAGACTCGTGGGGACTCAGAGCGGCTATATTATGCACGAGTCAACAGCAGACTCANAAAGATAAAGAAGAAAACATTTCCTCTCCTGCACATCAATAAATCACTGTGACGTTCGCTGCTCACCCTGAAGGTTTCAACTCTCCAAGAAGTGTATAAACACACACTAAGTGTTTTTAGGTCCTTCAGCACCATCCTTTAATAAAGCAATATATTAGGGAATGCTTGGCATGGCCAATATCTCTCTGTTTAGTTGAGTGTGTTATTGGTTTCATGCAACATGTAGTACGTTCAGTATCAGAAGCCTTACTTCGTTTTGATTAACTGATTTTTATTTTCTGTCATGAAAGAATAAATAACACATCCCTCATGTTCTAAAGTTCTGGTCCAATTTCAATACAATCAATCTTTTATTTTTCTTCTGTGATAATGGTTCCTGTTTCTTTTACGGTCTATCCTCAATATTTCTTTATTAATATGGAATGTGTTGCTTTAAAAGAGCTGCACTTAACTTTAAGTAACAATGTCAAATGACTTGGTTTATCGCTTATCAATAATATATATCTTGAGCTATAAAGATTTCTCAGAAAACATTTCACGCAGATTTACCCTAAAGGCCCAGATATACCGGCCCGAAATCGGCAGTAAATGGGAGTCGGGCCGAACATGAGCGTGGGCACGCCCTATTCGGAGTGGTGTGCGCCGCACCGTCGGGTCTTTTCTGCCGACCTGACGCCTTTTCTTGCGGATTCAACATGTTGAATCGGCGTCGGGAACACCATCGGAAGTCGACAAAGGGATAACACTGATTGGCTGTTCAGCGAGCGAATCAGTGCATGAGAAGCGTTAACGGAAGTGAGGGAGGTAAACAAATGATTTAAAATGGAAGATGGAACACACACGGACGGCTATTTCACCTCATCGGTTTATA
Source organism: Notothenia coriiceps (assembly GCF_000735185.1). Taxonomy (NCBI): domain Eukaryota; kingdom Metazoa; phylum Chordata; class Actinopteri; order Perciformes; family Nototheniidae; genus Notothenia; species Notothenia coriiceps. The sequence continues at coordinate 10,098 of NW_011368069.1, read as the reverse complement.
GAGCTCCTGTTCGTTCATGTTTTCAATGGACGAGACTGAAAATGGAAAGAAAAACGGTATTTGTTGTTTGTTTATATCACGGAGTCTGTTCTTCTTCTCTGTCTTCCGGTTGTTCCGGTTGTTGCCTCTTTTGAATGATGAATACACACTACCGCCACCTGCTGGTAAGGAGAGTTATTGCCACTCACGCATGCGCAGTTCATACGTGCTCGGCTCGGATTTGCGGTGTGTTCCAGTGCGCGAAGTCGGCAAATACGCAGGAGAGTCCGGCGACGCAACAGTCGGCATCGGCGAATTCTCAGGTGACTGGCCGGTGTATCTGGGCCTTAAGACCTACTTTTTTATGCCCAGCTGGTGCACTCCACTCCAGGAGAGCAGAAAGCTTTCACATCTTCCAGCGCAGACTCCACTTCGAGCAATACAACAAAAATAAAAAAAGCACTTATATACTAACTAAGCACTTAAATACTAACAAAGCACTTATAAACTAACAAAGGACTGGCTTATCTAAAGCCAGTTGAGTAGCACTTAAAATGGTTTGGCTCTATGACACCTAATGTACTTATATGATTCTGTTTTCTTCAAGTTTGTATCTTCTTGGTCGATTGCACTTATTGTAAGTCGCTTTGGATAAAAGCGTCAGCTAAATGCAATGAAATGTAATGTAATGTAATGAAAACAGGCCACCATTTGAGACAGATGTAAATTACCGTTAAGATGGAAAAAAAACTTTCTGAGGGGACAAGTGATTCGTTATGAAAAGTAGTAATGGAAAACTTTAGAAAGATAAGCGAGATAATAGAATAGTAACTGCAGACTTGTTTTTCCGATATTTACATTAGATGCACATTTCCTGTGACAGATTACACGCCTCTACATTCATGATGACACTGAGCATGCTTTGTATTATGTCTTAAAGTGTCCTGTTTGATATATTATTGCATTCATTACTTTTTACCTTTCTTTAAATGAAACAGTCAATAGCAATGTCTCTTAGAGTGAACAATGTAGACTATCTCAAAGATCAGCATAAATAATAATAATACAAAAAAACTGATTAGACTAAACATGATTTGAATCCTGGTTACCAGAAACCCTATGGACCCTCTAGTATGCATAAGAGAGCACAGACACACAAACAAACCTCCTACAATAAATAATTCAAGGGTTTAAAGGCGCCAAGTACACACAGTGATAGTGAGGGGGAGTGAGACCAGGTCAGATATACCCTCTGTGGAAGTAGATGGTTAACATTCTTCCTGTAACTTAATCTTATTTATATATTAAATATTTAAAAAACAAAATGATACACTTTTTAAGTACAAGACAGTCAAGAGGTCAGAGGTATGAGCTTTTGTCATCTATAGTAAAATGTGCATTACATGACTGTTAATTGAAAAGAGTTAATCAAGTAAATCAGATATATTGGAGAAAGTGATGTCAAACAGAAACCCGTTCTTAAGAAAGCACAAGAAATGTAGGTTTTCACATATCCAGATTATACTTTATATTTGAAATGAATTAAATATAACCATGTTAATCCTGTGAACTTCATCACATGATAAAATGTCCAAAAATCTGACTAAATGTAAATGTACCATGTGATTTCTTTTTTTACATTTAAAATATCTTAAAACCAATGCTGACGTACAGTAATGTGAATTTGTATTTGGAGATTTCACATTTCCTTTCCGAGTGAGATACAATAACAAATGTGTGAAAACAAACATTTCATACATGTTTTCGTTAAATAAAAAAGACCTGAAAAATTGTTAATACAAATGTTTCATTTGATAAACTATAGATATAGACCTCGGCAGCAAATAACATTGAATAGTAGGATAGAGTAACTTACCGTACTCCTCATCAACAGTGGTATGTCAGTCCAGCCTCGAGAAACAACAGAAGTGAATTCTCTCTGTCTCTGTCCTGTAACAGTACCCTGGTGCCACAGTAACCCGCATGGAAAAAAAAAGTTCCACAACAGCGTTAAAAATTCAGCAGTGGAATCACAGAGTTATCTACCTCCCCCTGTGTGTGTGTGTGTGTGTGTGTGTGTGTGTGTGTGTGTGTGTGTGTGTGTGTGTGTGTCAGAGCGACAGCAGAGGAGAAACAGATAACTGAGGGGGGAGTTTGTGTGTGTGTGTGTGTGTGTGTGTGTGTGTGTGTGTGTGTGTGTGTGTGTATGTGTGTGCGTGTGTGTCTGTGTGTTGTTTTATCAGTGTCAGTGTGGAGGGTTGAGTTGCTTTAGGGAAAAATGTGGTCACTTCCTTTGACCCAAAAGACACAGTTTTGCTTCATGAAACCCTTCAAACTGATTTACAAATGAAACATTTGATTATAACAAAGTCAGATTCAAGAAGGACTTTTAATATAACCAGCATAACATTCTGAATAAAAACACCATTGGCTCAGTGAAAGCTTTCAATATTCAGGTTATTCTCTTACATGGAAGTTACAGTAATTAGCTAAACAAATGGCCAATGAACTAATTGTCACAAGACACATTTATTGTTATTTGTTTGGTTTGGCTCATGTTAACTCACCTGTAATTTCAGATCCCGCCTTTCTCCAGGCTCTTGTAATTAGCTCACTTCCCTCACCTGGCCTCCCCAGTCCTTCCCCTCACCTGTTACTCATTCCCTCATCACTCCACAGTACTTATACCAGACTATCTCTTGTCCTTTGCCAGATTGTCTTGTCTTTTCTGCCAAGCTCTCCAGTATTTGTTACTCTCTATCCTAGATTCTTGTCCTGCCCGGTTTTGACCCCTGCCTGCCTGTATTCGGACCTTGAGTTCCTGCCTGCCCCCTGTTTGGATTTGGTTGCCTGTCTGACGGATCACCTGGTTCTGAGCCCTGTTTTGTCTGCCCCTTTTCGGATTTGTTTGCCTTACTGCTGGATTTCCTGGTTTTGACCCTGCCTGTCCCTGACCTGATTAAACTGAACATTGCTAAACAATGGTTGTATCTGTGTCATGCTATTGGGTTCTGATCTGTACCTGTGATCGTGACACTTTCAGTGTGTGTGGGTTCACACTTCCAGCATGTCATCAAGGTAAGAAGCACTTTTGATGGTGTTTTTCCACTGATATAAAGGGAAATCATGTGCACTCTGCCTGCAGCAGGCTCTGATCATGGCACAGCATAAAGCAGACATCGCATAAGGAAATTCAGTATGTGCGTTCACATGTGCAGCCAACGGACTGTGAAACTCATTAAATTGTTTTTACAACAATGTCGTCCTATTAGAAAAACGAATCAATAAACATTATCCTCCAGTAACCATTAAAGGTTAAGGGGACCTTAGAGTTTGTGTAGCATGTTTAACCCATCTCTGCAAATCTCTGTAATCACAACAATATTTTATGCAGGATTAACAAGGATAATTTGTATATAACTTTTGCTATTTCCAAACCATAATCCCTTTCAGTCAAGCTAGAAAGTACAATACACTGACTGTTTTCTATTAAGGGTATAGACAGGTGAGAAAAGATGTGATTTAAATAGGAAGTGGTAGTGAAGCATGCTGAGTTTTCTTGATGATCACATTTGTCAAAGGCCTCGCCATTGATTTTGGAAGATAATTATCTGGCGTATGTGACCAAGGTTATTCCATGGATTTATTGGAAGTGAGAAAATGTTCAGTTGAAAACTAGCCTGCCCCATTACTAATTCATGAGCTTATAATGACTGAATGATATTATCTTCACCAGCAAACCATTTTATTCTCCATCAAGATCTGTTTGATTGATTAATCATTCAAATTTCATTTCCTTGTATACGTTTGAAGATGGGTGATGAGTAGTTGATAAATATTAATATCCTCATGATTTGACATCAAGTGCCTTATTAAACATTCTAATTTGATATAATTTGGAAAAGTTAAAGCCTGCTGAACATTCACTTGTGGCTTTTGAAGCATTTGTGGGTAAACATGTAAATGAACTACACATCTTAAAGTTGATCATTAACTGACATTGAAATTGTAGGAGTTATTTTTCTGCTACTGATGATAAAACAAGCCAGTTTTTTCTGTCATATTTTCAAAAATTGCCTGAGAGCAAAGGTTTGAGAGAATTACAGTTTTACAAAAATGATGCCATGTCTCATCATTTCCAGGTCTCTTGGTACGTGGAGATATTTTGCATTACAAGAGAGAAAAATATAAGAGACCATCAAGACATTTCACATCAAAGCTACCTGGAAATCAGGCATCTCAGTGTTATGTTTAAGGAACTTGGAAACACTCTTTTGATGTACCTTTCAAAACCACTCAGAGCCCTGATGTCAGCCTGTGTGTTTGTTCTCTGAGGGCTTACAAAAGGTGGGGAATGGATCTAATTTAATGTGCAAGTCAGAGCAAATAGTCTGTGCCACTAAATCACTCTGGCAGCAGAAATAACTCAGATTAATTTAAGTGTCACTGATGATAGTTGCATTTAGTGCTTCCTATACATGTAATTCTGAAAATCAAACTTGAATCACGCAACCGAGCGTCAACACGTTGCAGTGTCATTGCCTCAGTGCCAAGGAGAGGGTCTCTGGAAACATTTTGGTGACCTGTAACTATGCAACATCACGAAACTCAGACTTAAATGTCTTGTATAAATGCATCATAATGCAAAATACTATTTTGTCAACAGTTTCATAAAACATGTGCATAATAACGGAGAAAGGAGATACACTCATGCATTTAACACACCCTACTCATTTTTTTAATATGTTTAGATCAGGGGTGTCCAAACTACGAGCCGGGGGCCAAATGCGATTTTAAGATTATGCAGTGTACCATGAACCTGTATAGGCCTGTAACAGTCAACTGCATGAGGAGTTGGAAAGGTAGTTTCTGTTACAAATAATACACAGCATACAATGCCATAATAACTTGTTATTATTAGTGTAGGACACTTATGTATGTATAACATCTGAAGATGTGTAGTTTTATTCATGTTTTCATATCATTTTACAGGATAATGCTATAATATTTCACATATTGTAGTTCTACACATTCATATCTGATTTGTAAAACATCAAAGAGAGAAAGGTATATCCGTCATTTAATGGTAAGCTATTGAAATTCTGAATCCATAAATGTGTCTCCCATCACCCAAAACCCCTGACTATTCTCTCAACTCAGTATTTACATTCTTTAATGCAAAGAAAATCAGTAATATCTAATAATAATGTGGATATACGACCCTCCGGAGCGTTTGCAGTCAACAGGAGCACTAGAGGTAGAAAACTTTAAAACGTGATTATAAGGTCGTAATAAGCGCTTGAACAATCGACCTATTTGGTCGTATGCGTTGGAGGACTTGTTGTTATGTTAGGGTGTAAGCAGCACTTTGCCAAGAGTAGAGAAAGATCATGAGTGCAATGACAAAAGTCTGTGTGTTAAAGTCCTGTGCTTTGTACGCCCACCATTCATCACCAAGCTAATTTGGTATGGTATTTAAATGTAGCGTTGCACTCTGAATAAAACAAACTAAGCCTGTGAACACAACACAGGCAGCGATTACATTTGTCACCACAATGTAATTGGGAAAACAAATGAGTATTATATGAAGATAATTTCTCGGAGACAGGGTTGTAAACAAAGGGAAATAAACACATTGTATTACACATCAGGTAAACATGCAAATAAGAAGAGACTGCTTCAATACGAGTGCTACCCTTTACAGAATGAGGAAAGGTTGGAAGGTGAGTTTAGTCACAAATATCTACACATTACTTCAGGCTTAACTGCTTCTAAGAAATGCGTTTTTTTCTGCCAAAGACGAGACATTTTCAATGATCAACCTTTAAAAAACTACAATAAGCATGTCTGAGTTGGACATTTCACCAGAGATAATAAGTTGAATATAATTAGTTTTCAGTCATGTAGAGTATGGACCACACCTACATCTAGCTGGAAGAAGGTGACATTTGCAGGTTCGTTGACGTACTGTCTAATGTTCTGTGGCTGAGCAGCTAATTAGCTATCTAGCCTGTTTACTCAAATGAAACTGCATTTTTCCCCAAGCGAACGTTTATTCAGCAGCTCCTTCGACAAGCTAAGGTGCAGAGCAATACTTGTGCTCATGTTCGTAAGTTTGATAACATGGAGGCTTTAGCAGCAAAGCTAAGGTGGGTGGTTGTTCATCGTCTGTGTCTCTTACGTTGTGTAGCAGGATGCTGTCTGGTTCAGTGCTGATGTTACTGTTTAATTGAAGGTATTTTTTGGTTGCATGGCTTTAAGGTCCACATTTAGGTTAACAAAACCATAATGGCATTGAGTCATGAATCATGAAACCAAATAGATATAAGATATAAATGTACCTTTTTGGTTTCTGTTTTTTTTCATGAGAACAAAGGACAGATGATTTTCAAAGCAGATATGTATGATGTAGTTAAGCATAGGCAGACCTTTCTGCACAGCACTTTAGCAGCATTAGCAAAAGACCAGGAAGAACCAATTATAGTGCTTGCTATGAAAAAACAATCTGGCTTGTTCGTATATATATTTAAAAAAAAATAATCACAAACGCAAAGGGTGCTTCTAATGAAAAAACATAACAGAGAAGAACAATGATACTCGAGATATATACATGGAATATAGCGGTCTAATACCTAATCCAGTGAGTCAGAATCTTTATGATGCAGCAACAAAAAAATGTTTCCCAGTTGAACTGTATCTTCAGTGTGTTAGCCAACATGAACCCTAGAATCAGAGCCTTTGTTTGTAGGTAAGCTTCTGCAATTATAGTCTGAAAAAGGCCTGTCCATGGTCATGCCATGTCCTTCTTTGCTGTTTTTCAACAGTTTAACCATTGTGCATTGGGAGTTCATTGTGGTTACATGTTTTTTTCTCACAATGGAGTACAGTTTGGAGAGTCTCTCAGCTGCTTGTGGACTTGTCAAGGCGCTGTTATTGAGCAGCAACTCAATGAACCCCCATTGGAGACATACACGGTCATTTAGGAGGGCAGCAAACATCTTAGTTATTACCACGTACACTTTATTCTGATGCATCTGCCTGTAACAGGTTGGTTTTATCTTGGTGTGAGGAAGTGAAAGAGTGTTGGAAAGAGAGCTAAAAGCCATGTTATCAGAGAAGAATGGGCGGAGGTCCTTGATTGGCCTTTGCTGCCATGAACTATTCATTCAGATGATTTGATATCCCTTTGGAAATGTTTGCTCTGACTGAAAAGGCTATCGTGGAACATCAAAAGGTGAGGAGTGACTGCTAGCATGCAATTTGAGACTGCCCATCACAGTGATGGCAATAGTCTTCCATTTGAGTCACATGATCTACAAATGGTTTGGTAGGAATAGCACTAAAAGCTGTGCAGTGGTGTTAACATATTGAAGTTCAGAAGGAGATTGTGAAGAGATAAAAGTGTGTGATAAAAGTGAGTGTGCACAAATTCCGCACGTTTTACTCTTTCAATCTAATTATCAGGAATCAATTTCAGTAATGGCACTTTTATTAGCTGCAAAAAGGACCTTTAGTTAACAGAGGAGCCATTTCAATTCTGTTAAACTGAGTTACCAAATAGGACAATAAAACCCCTACAAAGAAGGAGCACACACTTAACTTTAAATTACCCTGAGACCAAAACATGACAAAAATGACTAAAGAAATTAGAAGATGGCATTAAAACGTGGCGGCTAGGACTCGAGGGCTTGGAGCACAAAAGCTGCATTTAGTAGAAATTATCTTCAAAACGGGTAACCTCAAGACTCTGAAAAGGCAGCGAAGTGATCTCAAGCAATTTCACTGGAGTGTATTTTATATTTGTGATTAAAGGGTGCATTTAGACGTAACCCAAGGTGAAAATCAAAGAAGATAAACAGAAACATTGATATCTTCAGGCATTTGTTTTATGAGGTTTCAGACGCAAATAATTGTGTGGATAATAGTTTTTCAATCCTGTTAGAAGGTTTCAGGTTAGATTTTGCCAATGGTCCTTTGACTGCTGAGAGAAACAGAGTGGTAATGGTGCAAAATCCAAGAGCAGGCTTACATTTGTATCCCTTTCTGCAAAAAACGGTATTTTCTACCATAAATCATGTCATTTTTATAAAAAATATTCTCTGTTCAAAAATATTTGTATTGTGTTTCGACAATGCATGAACGGTGTTTGTCATTTAGAGAATGGAAGCAAAATATATGCATACACATGAGACAGTGGTCTGTACTGATTGTATCTACAGAGAGAAACATAAATTATAAGAACACAAACAAACAATAACAACGACTAAATCAATCCCCTACATTCACTGCCAGTGAGCCTCACACACACGATTATTTATCAGGAACATTGTTAGATGAATATATATGTGTGTCAACATATGCATATACATACAGTACATGCAGCAAATACCTATACTCATACACATCTAACTGTATACATAACACATCTAACAATCAGAAATATGCTGGCAGCTACAGATAGGCTATACCAATAGCAGATCGTTTTATAGAGTCTGGAATGCATTAAAAAAAGGTTCCCAGGCTTCCTGAAATTTCCTGTTTGAATATAAAAGTGAATACTGTCTTATTCAAATAACTCAATGATGCTGCTTATGAAGTGAAAGTGCATTTGTCCGAGAGGTATTTCTGACGTGTTTTTATTTTTGCGGCTTTAAGCACAGTGTACGGTGACGTCTGAACATGACTCAGTGACCCCCCCCCCACCTCTCACATTGGGCCACTGTCAGGTCAAATTCCTTCCTGACAGGCATTTGAGTTCATGACAAGGTATCAGAAAAAAGAAAATTGTCAGATTTTAATGAAATATGCTTTGTACATGCAAGTCCCCAGAAGATGGATTAACATAACTTTATTTGTGAAGTACTCGAATTAAAACTGAAAAGCTGGTTGCTCAGATTTGCATTATTCCTGGACATGTTTTAAACCAAACAATTAAACAAGGAATATATTGTTGCATTCATTCATAATGAAAATCAACCCTCATATCAGGCCAAAATGTCCCTTGTCCTCAAGAAATATCATATTCTAACATGTCACGTTGACATGTTCCAATATGTGGTTCAAGATGTTGATGGCATGATTGCCGTAATTTGGACTCAGTGCTTTTATTTCCTAGAAAGAACAAACTTCAATACATTTTTGGAAAGCACAATGAGGTTTACCAGAAATGAAAGCAGGCAACTACAGGGAAAATACAGCATTCATGCAAGTGTCACATCATTCATCACTGCCTTGGGTTTTAATGTTAGGGTACTCTTACTGAAAATCTTTTGTGAGTTTTAATGATCAGCCAAGAATATCACAAGCCTTTTCTCATTGTTCATTTCCTGGAAAAGGATTATCAACTGCTGTGGAAAACTGTCAAGAGGTGGCTGTCACTTTTTCCGGCTGTTGTGCAAATACTGCACAGCTGTCCTGATCTTTTACTCCAGCTCCCCTCAGAATCACAAGGACGGTCCAATAAGGTGTTTTATTTAAAGGTGAAAGACATAATAGGATCTCTGCCAGATAACACAATGTCATGATTGACCTTTGCTTCAAACTGATCAGAATTAAGCAGGATACGGTTTATTGGACTAATGCCAATGCAGTTCCCCGAATGATTCCCACAAAAGCCTGAAGAATGAATTTGAAGAAGCTTTCACAATGATAAGGAGCATTAAATATAATAATATACACATGGACAGTTTGTACAATAAGTACTGTGATGTTGTACAGGTGCAGTAAGGGGTAAACACAGGAAGATTGCAGTGATCAGAGATAGGTACAACAATGTAATGCCTTCTATGTTAGCTACTCTACTTTACTCTACCCAATGATATGCATTCAATGTAACCGCCTATAATGTATTACCATGTGCTGTATGCTTAATCTGAATGTTTGTAATTTCTTGATTATTTCTTCCGATGTATGTGTGTGAATGTTGTTTGTATGTTGTACTTGTTTGTTATTTGTTTTCTTGGGACCCCCTTGAAAACGAGGTGATTCACCTCAAGGGGTTTATCCTAATAAAGAAATTTGAATATAAATTTGAATATATGTGAGGATATACACTCTGTAGACATAGTTTTGGACCAACAATCAAAATGCATTAATGTCAGACATCTTAAAATAAAATAT
>NW_011368068.1:0-1498 GCF_000735185.1 Notothenia coriiceps | reverse complement strand
TGGATACAGTGGATACAGTGCATACAGTGGATACAGTGGATAGAGTGGATACAGTGGATACAGTGGATAGAGTGGATACAGTGGATAGAGTGGATACAGTGGATAGTGTGCTGGACTTCGAATCAGGGGGTACCAAGTTGGAGTCCCACTGCAGTCAGCATGTCGTTGTGTCCCTGAGACACTTCACCCCAAATTGCTCCTGTGGGGATTGTCCACAGGACTGAATGTATGTAAGTCTAACAAATGACATGTAATGTAATGTTTAATAAAAACCTTTAATACCGTAGTTGGAAAGTAGACACAGGTCCACACTCCGAGTCTCACCACAGGGTGATAGATAATAACCCCAGTTCACAGTATGAGAGTATTCTAAAAAAACACATTTGATTATTTTCTGAAAATCTCAAAAATGTTATTATTTTCTGAAATCTGAAAAGTCTGATTTATTTCCCCAAAATTCTGACGTTCTTAAAAAATCTGCAAATTCTGATTTTTTTTCTCAAAATCTGAAAATGTTGACAGTCTTAAAAAATCTGAAAATTTAGATTTCCTAAAAAAAATTACGTTTTCCTCACGATTTGAATATCTTTGACTTTTCTCAAAAAAAATTATTTATTTTTCAGAAAATCAAAAAATTCTGACTCTTTCAGAAAATCTCAGAATTATGTTTTTTGTTAAATATCCCAAAATTCTGACTTTTTTCTCAAAATCTCAAAATCCAGTTTTTTTCTCAAAATCTCTAAATTCTGACTTTTTCAGAACATCTCCAAACTACTTGTGAGCATTCCGGCTCACGATAGGGTTAAAAAGGATGTCGGATGAAAGAACGGTTTATCAAACAAGCAGAGTTTATTTCGGGCTTAGGGTGAAAACACAAAAAAGGGGCTTCCATGAACCCCGGTCTGCTCTTCTATTTCCCGAGGTGGCTGGGAAATTGAGGGTCCTCCTCCCAGGACCCAGTCAACTGCAAAAAGACCAGGACTAGGTTACCACATGCTTTTACTGAGTGACTGATTACCTGATTCTGTTCAGCTGTCTGGTCTCCGGCCGAGCCACTCAATCAATCAATCAATGTTTATTTATATAGCCCAATATCACAAATGTTACATTTGTCTCAGTGGACTTCACAGTTTGTACAGAATATCAGTATGACAATACGACACCCTCTGTCCTTAGACCCTCTGTCCTTAGACCCTCACATCGTACAAGGAAACACTTCCAGAGAAAACCCACAGTTTAAAGGGGAACATGGGAGAAACCTCAGGGAGAGCAACAGAGGAGGGATCCCTCTCCCAGGACGGACAGACGTGCAATAGATGCCGTGTGTAAATTGAAAAGATAATACATTTGCAACATAGGTAGCCCAAATGTTTGGAAATGCATGTGTGTATAATAGGAAGATGAATCCACGAGTATATCCATCCAGGACTTATGATCCAGGACCACAGCCACGACTCAAGATCCAGGACTCGCGATCCATGACACAGGACCGCAGGAT
>NW_011368067.1:0-2358 GCF_000735185.1 Notothenia coriiceps | reverse complement strand
CTGTCCTCTCAGTACTCACCTGTCCTCCTGTCTTGTCTCTCAGAGTCCTGGAGGAGGCGTCGGCCAGTCAGGCGAGCAATAAGAAAGACACCCGAATCGACCTATCAGGGAAGAACAAGAGCTACGACATCCGCATCGTGAACTTTGATGTTTCCTTCGGAGAAAGGTGAGTCTATAGCAGCAGAACTAGCAGCTGGTCCCAGGTCAGTCTGAACCAGCCCTCACTGTAAGAGGAGAGTATTCAGTCTATAGCAGCAGAACTAGCAGCTGGTCCCAGGTCAGTCTGAACCAGCCCTCACTGTAAGAGGAGAGTCTTCAGTCTATAGCAGCAGAACTAGCAGCTGGTCCCAGGTCAGTCTGAACCAGCCTCACTATAAGAGGAGAGTCTTCAGTCTATAGCAGCAGAACTAGCATCTTGTCAGATAACTAAGATATTTTGGGTACATTTAAATGGTTTCTTCATACAGCTCCAGGTTAGATTCATCAGTGGATGGTTTTCTTACCATGTAGCGTCTCCATGCTTCAGCAACATGTTAATGTATCTTCTGCAGGAGGCGATTGCAGATGCTTGCAGACAGTTACAGACGGTTACTGACGGTTGCAGACAGTTACTGACGGTTGCAGACGGTGGGTGACGGTTGCAGACGGTGGGTGACGGTTGCAGACGGTTGCAGACGGTGGGCGACGGTTGCAGACGGTGGGTGACGGTTGCAGACGGTTGCAGACGGTGGCAGACGGTTGCAGACGGTGGCAGGCGGTTGCAGACGGTTGCAGGCCGTTACAGACGGTTGCAGACCGCTACTGGCGGTTGCAGGCGGTGGAGTCCGGTGCTGCATGATGCAGGATGGCGCTGCTGCTGCCCCCTGTCGGTTCAGAGATCTTCAGACGCTTCCAGCCCGACTCGCTGGAGAAAATCCAACGACGACATGAAGCCAAGGAGGAGGAACAGCAAAGGAGGAAGGAGAAGAACATAGAGGTGCAGGGAGCTTTATATACAGATTCATTATAATAAAGTTATATATATTTACGATTTCAATCTGTTTTTAGTTTTTTTAAACCTCGCATTGAGTGCAGCTTTTGGTAAATATGGCCGGGGTTATTTTGGTAAATGTTTTTATGTATTCTCCCTTGGGCTTGAGAGAAATATCTGTGTGGTGACAGATTTAATTTCTAAAAGAGAGGAGTGAATGATGATGATGACGAGGTGCTTAATCTCTCTGATTGACAGGTAGCAGAGGAGGATCTTCCTAAACCAGCCAGTGACCTGGAGGCTGGGAAGCCCCTCCCTTTCATCTATGGGGACCCGCCCCCTGAGTTCCTCAACACACCATTGGAGGAGCTGGATCCCTTCTACCAATCAGAACAGGTTTATAAGTCTTTGATGAAGATACTTTGAGGACTCATCAAATCAATAAATCGCTGAATGTTAAAGCTGCATTCACAATCAGGAGATTCTGATTATGTGTGTCTGTCTGTCTGTCTCTCTGTCTATCTGTCGGTTTGTCTGTCTGTCTGTCTCTCTGTCTGTCTGTCTATCTGTCGGTTTGTCTGTCTGTCTGTCTCTCTGTCTGTCTGTCTCTCTCTCTGTCTGTCTGTCTGTCTGTCTGTCTGTCTGATGTCTCTCTCTCTGTCTGTCTGTCTGTCTGTCTGTCTGTCTGTCCGTCTGTTTGCAGACGTTCATCGTGCTGGGTAAGGGTAACACCATCTTCCGGTTTAACGCTGAGCCGGCATGTTATCTGCTGAGTCCATGCAGTCGACTGAGGATCGCCGCCATCAGGATCCTCATCCACTCATATCCTTTGTGATATCACACTGTCTTGCTCCCTGATTGGCCAGCTTTGCTCTGCAGGTTCTTAATGAACCAAGAAAAGCTGATGATGTTTTCATTCCTTAAAACAAACACTCTGTTCAGTTTGTTCATCATGGTGACCATCCTGGCCAACTGCGCCTTCATGACGCTGAGCAATCCTCCGGCCTGGAGCAAGATCGTGGAGTGAGTGAAAATAATTCACATTGATACACACTTTACACAAACTAATTACATGTTGAATACATTAATACACACTATATACATTACATTACATCAAGGGTGTAACTTTGGTTTGAGAAGTGGGGGGGACACAAAACAGGGGGTCCTCCGCTATGAAACATGTTCTCAATTGAATTCCATTTCCTGCCTTTCTAAAAATATATATTAGGGACTATAGTGTCAACAAATCCAAGAAAAGTGTGTAGTGTATATAATGAGTGTGTACACTTATTGTATCCTGTCCATGTGAACCTGTTTTATTGTGATGACCTCACATCCTCTAGGGGGTCCGGGGCATGCATCAATCTGGTGCACTTTGAGGGCAACAT
>NW_011368066.1:0-5140 GCF_000735185.1 Notothenia coriiceps | reverse complement strand
AAAGCAGCTGTATTCGCCATACAGGAAACACATTTAAAACGGTTTTGCCTGCCGTTTTTGTGTACACAAGCATTCGTCAATGGTTCGGAAAGTGGCGCTGTACCTTAATAATATAAAGGCTTGTATTTGCGTGCATTTCCTGTTCGGAAAGTGACAATGTACTGAGAGTGGAGGTGTCCTGAGATTAGCGCCTGCAGGCAGGCTCCATGGACCTGTCAGTCCGGACTGCGCAAAATGCGTACATGAAGCGCTACGTCATGAACGCAAGAAATCTACCCCTCGTGGGGGCGCGCTCATGTGATTGGCTTAGAATTGAGGAGACATCTGATTGGCTATAGATAGAAAAAATTAAAAGTATGAATCGGCTGCCCGTCAGGGGAGTCTCAAAAAACCCACACACGAATGCACAGCGATCCATGCACAGAAAGCGGTTTGTGTTTGCAGGTGCAGCGGTTTTAAACGGAAAACAAATATGTGTGGATCAAAAATACACATTTAAAACTTTTTTCTGTATTTAGATTTTATTTACATGTATATGAAACGGAACATATTTGTGTGTGCATTGAAAAACACAAGTGTGGATCCGGAAATACAAGTGTGAATCCTTTTGCGGATCATGAATTACAAGTGTGAATCCTTCTGTGCGCATGTGTGTATTATGAGACTGTTCTGAGCCCATAGCTTTCCTCTATAACAAACTTGCTGAGCTCAAATACAGATTTACAAAAGCCTGGATGAAAAAAAACAAGATGCTATACTAACACAAATAGATATCGATTCCACGGTGCACTCTGAGAAAACTGAAACGTCGACTTTAACTAAATGTATTACAGTATGTCAACAAATCTCACACAACTGTATTAGGGTGGTCGAAAGTAATAATATTAAGTTGAATTTATTTAAACTTACTATTATTGCTTTCAACTAACCTAAAATCAGTTATGTGAGCTCTGAGTGTTAGTGATGCTTGCTAATGTAAACAAAGACCATGTTACTTCCAGAACACGTTGCGCATTGTTTCTGATAGCAACGTTTCTGATAGGGCCGTGGGTGTAAAGCCAGCCCACATTTCAGATATTACGTCACATCGGACGGAAATCTGGATCAGCTCCGTTGTACCCCCGTTTTTAGAGATTAGGGTACGGAGGAAAAGAGAGAGGGTTTTACTTTCTGACACTTTTTGAGTCTCCTTACACACCGGGGACACATATTTATGTATAAAAGACATCAGGAAGTGCATTTTGCATGATAGGTCACCTTTAATTTGATAATATACTTTACAGATTCCGACTATTAGCAAACAGAAAATCTAAATAAACTCAGAAATAAACTATGCTATATAGTTATAGTTAAATAGCCAGCAGCAGTATATAAAGTAACAAAAAGTAGCTCATAGTACCAGCTATGATGAACACATTGCTAAAAAATAAATACATCCAGTAATTTATTATATATATTTTTGGGAAATGGGACATTACGCATAATGAGTACTTTTACTTTTGGAACTTTGAGTATATTTTGATGCCAACACTTTTGTTATTTTACTTCATTAATATTATGAATGCAGGACTTGTAATTGTAACAGTATCTTTACACTGTAAGTACTTCTTCCACCACTGAGTGATACACATCCATATCGGTGAGGTACTTCATTCAGCCAGTGGTCTTTTTACATATTCATATTTACAGACTTCTGGTTATAGACCTACAGCACTTGAGATATATACAGTATAGTGATAACATGAATGAAACCTTGTCCCACTTAGTGGTGGATGTGAGGCGTTTCTAACGCAGTGTGCATCTCTGCCAGTGAACTAAAATATAATCAATCTCAAACTAGGCAGCGCTAGTGAAATATGAGTTATGGGCTCCGGGTCCAATAGTATTTCTTTGAGTGAAATGCCCCGGATATATATGACAGATAAGAGCGGTTTACATTCTCTAGATGCTAAAGTAATGCACTTTGAATTTCCTTTCTCATCTTAAGAAAAGGAAATCATGCCTTCCCACGATTCCTTGCGGCAGGACTATTTAAAGCAGCACAGCATTCAGCTCTCAATAACTACTCTAGTGAGTCATTCCAAAGAGTCAGCTTACACAAAAAAACCTGCAACTGGCTCACTGTAATGGTGTGCACTTACACTCAGGTTATTAGTTATCCCTGTTGTTTTACAAGTCAAAAGGTCTGCTATGAAACAGGTGGACTCTCAGAGAAGATATTTATCATCATTAAGTATCTGTGTATGTCAGACAAGAAACAAGAAATGTCAGATCAGAATGATCGAAGTCATTTAGAAAAAGTGTCTTCACTTATTAATGAACCTTGTTCACCTATCTGTATCAACGTATATTCACCAGATCAGAGTTTAACTTGTGTTATTTTTGTTATTTATATTCATACTTTAACTACATTTAAAACAAATTGTATTATCCCTGTGTATATTCTCATGTGTTCTCTCTTATTCTGTTGCTACTATAACACAAGAATTTCCCAACGGGGATCAATAAAGGTCCATCTTATCTTATCTTATCTTATCTTAATTGGTTATGTGATGTGTTTATATTAGAAAGTAACAGTGACAGACATTAGATTTTTCTCCCCACTGTCTATAACAGTATCAGTCTTAGTTTGCTCTTCCATATTCCCCTGTTTCACTTACATTATGTTGGTGCAAAAGAACATATTAAGTGCCACGCATGAGCCAAATGACAGTAAGTACATTTCCTTTTGCTGAATCCAAAACCCTTTTCCATTGGAACAACCTCTAAAATGCTCTAATCTCATTCCACTTCTGGACTCAATCTGTTAAAGTTTCCAGAGCGAGTGAAGGCTGTTGAGGCTCAGACCTCTGCTCTTTTTCACTAACACACATCTGGCAAACCCCTCTCCACTGCTGGCCTGCTGCTCCCACCCAACACAGAGAACTGAACAACACCACCGACAGCATGGCTGACCTTCACACTATCAATGTGCCACTAAGTTAATGGTACTATGGAAGGTGATCAGATAAAAAGGTTTGCAACTTTGGACACAATAAACGTTTCATTTTTGTGCTGCAGTGTCAATATACTACCAGGAACTGGCACTATGGACTGGGACCAGCATAAACTGTATTTTAACAACAGTAGATAATGAAAACATATTTAGAGACATTTGATTGTTTAAACAAAGTTATTTGCTAAGCTTCCAAAATAATCTGCAAAAGATGAAATAAAGGTAGAGGAAGGTATGTTGCAGTAGAAATCCATTCACTTTGAAGAATGAATACTATTTTCTTTGTTATTACAATATTAATTTGTTCAGTTATTATCATGTCATGGTTATGAAGCTAAAAAATGATGAATTCATTTCTTCTTTTTAGACTTAAGGAACAGTAGATCTTGTTTGTTTTACTTCATATAATAAGTCATTTTTTCATGCTACATCATCTTGTTTTTATTAGTGTTAGTAAATAAACACATTTTTACCTGTTTGGAGCTGTCCCATTGGCTGCTTCTCAGCTTCAGCTATTGGCTGTTGGAGCTCGGCTCCACCCCCTCCTCCTCCAGGTCCTGCTGGTTGTCAGTGGGTTTCACAGCTGTCAGTAAAAGAAACACAAATGACAAAATGTTAAAGTGGATCATTCAATGTGTCAATGGTTCAAATGACTGAGCGATGATCAGTTTATTGACATTATTCTACATCAGAACCAGCAGTGCGTACATTGCTAATGATACCTTTACTCAAGATAAAGCAGGGTCCCTTAGTCAAAGTAAATCTAGAATCTAGCAAATCCCAAACAAAAAATTAAATAAACACTGGAACAGAGGTCCTAATGCAATCCTGTTTATTTCCTGGCAGTAAGATATAAGGAGTTAGGAAAAAGTAAATTATTATCAGCCTGTATTTATTATACTCCTCAGTCCATAATGGACGAACATTTCGCAGAACGACACACCAGCATGCGTCATGATTGATGGGAGTTCACCTGATGAGTTCACAGGGTGCTATTCCACTTCCTGTGTCTACACATGGCATATCCCTTTAACATCAATCTACAGCAGCCATTACTTATCTATTAATTATATTAGCTTTATTTGTAATGTAATGGCTAAAATACTCTTTTCACTAGCTCTGCCACTATAACCACACCTCCATTTTGAGGCATACTTCATTCATCACTGACTGTAGGACATTACAAGTGAAGCATAGGACCCGACAATGACATCCTTTAACAGAACAAATGGTCACCTTCCCATGCATGAAGGTGCTCTCTACAGGCAGTGTCAACCCCTAACTGATTCTACTCATTGTCCGGTCATCTGTGTGGTTTTAAACATTTCAACTTCTAATTTTTTTCCACCCATATGATTTTATTTTCCTTTCAGTTGTTACCACTACGTAGCTTTTCCTGGTTTGAATCTTGATCAAATTCCATTCTTTTACCAGCTGACCTCATCTCTAATGTTCAATCTGAATTTACTTTAAAATAAAAAAATTCTATATTGATTCTGACTCTTCTACATCCAACTCACAGGTTTATCATTGCTTTGAGAAAAAAGATTATTAATTTACCCGTTTTAGAAGTGAAGATATAGTCATTTGTTCTGGGAATGTCATTTTCGAGCCTGAGACCTTAAAAACAGGCTTGGGGCTTAAGAGGTTAATGACTCAGTGTAGTGGTTCAGATGGTCCCTCAGTGGGAGCTAGAGTCCCACCAAATGACCTGCTAGCTGTCCTACAGCTACACAGCAGCAACACACACACAGCTTCCACTACATTCCTCAGTAGGAAACAACCCTTAACACTAGAACTGCCAGAGGTCGCTGTATACAGTACCTAAAACCGCCAACGGGTCAAATGTACCCGCTATTGATTTTCAAGGTACAATGTTCTTTTATTTATCATTTAGAACAGTGAGTTTTGATCGCACAGCGATGAAACTTATACCAATAGAATCTGTGGACTCTCAGCTTTTCATATGATATAGTTTGTGCAGATAGCATGAAGTATAAAATATCGCTTCCAGTGCTGATTTAAACGCTTGGTGTTAGACTTATGTTTTGTTTAGGTACATATCTCTCTCTCTCTCTATATCTATAATTATCTATCATCTATCTATAACTATCTATCTGTCTATCTCTCTCTCTCTCTCTCTCT
>NW_011368065.1:0-2166 GCF_000735185.1 Notothenia coriiceps | reverse complement strand
TTCCTGTACTATCAATGACCTGACGACGAGGACGCCATGATCACTTTCGATACAGGGTGGTCTTAGGGGGTTTCTGGCATGTCATTGTAGATTTTTTTCATTGCTATCACTGTAACAGTCTTTTTATGGTATTATCATTATTGTTTTGTCATCTTTTTATTTAATTGTTGTATATAGCACCTGTATGTGTACTCTGTATAGCTCATATGTGTATAAGTATAACGTAAAATGGATGCTGCAACTAAAGATGTGTGTTCTCACCTGTGCAGGTAGTCGGGCGCCTGGTTCAGGAGTGTGTAATACTGTCGGACAAACTCTCGCCCGACCAGCTGGGCACTTGGCTTCTCCATCACCATTTCTTTGGTCAACTGGAAATCTCTGCAAGGAGGAAGAGGAGGGTTAGAGGAAGATAATGAGCCCAAGAGAGAATCAGATAACTGCCTTTTGTGTACATCTAGTGCTGAAACAGTTAACACTTAATGATTTTTGAAGAAAATAGCTATAAATGAACTACAGCAGGGTCACATGACTTCAACACCGCTAAGCTAAATGTGGCTAATGTTGGGCTCTAAAGGAACTACAGCACGGTCACATGACTTCACGTCACCACCGCTAAGCTAAAGGAGGCTAATGTTGGGCTATAAAGGAACTCCAGCAGGGTCACATGACTTCACGTCACCACCGCTAAGCTAAAGGAGGCTAATGTTGGGCTATAAAGGAACTACAGCACGGTCACATAACTTCGTGATGACATTTTGTCGTATCATTTAGTTTTTGAATTCACCGGTGGAGTATTTACTGACGTATTTTTTGTGGAGAACCAAACATTTAAATCTCTGCAGCTTCTATTAACCACAGACCCTGGCGCTTCATTATCTTGTGCTAATAGACCTATTGGTGTTTTTGTCTGAGAGATAACCACACAGCTAGTGAACTAAAGCAGAAACAGGAAGTGGTTTTACTGCTCGAACAGATGAAGAAGAACAAGAAGAAGAAGAAGAGTTGATTTCATTGCACGAGAAGAAGAATGAAGGACACATCTCTCCTGCTCCGTGAGTAACCCTGAACACATTTAATACATAAAGATATTAAAGAGGGATAAAGAGTTTTGGTGAATAGATGCTAGAAAGTGGGTTTTTTGTTCGAAAAACTGAATATCATTCAGCGAATAAGAAAATGAATACCAAACGTATTATTTATGATTTGGGAAATTTTTCTGTAGCAGCTGCAATATAAAATGAGAAATTCAGATTAAGTAGATAGTACAACATGTTATGACATTTTTTTTTTATGTATAAAGGTATAATGTATTTTTTAGGTTAAGGTGAAACTTAACAGTGAAATTCACAAACTACCCGGTGGTACATTAAGTAAAAGCATTTATAAAAAAAGAGCTCCCCCTTATCCAGCCGCAACATTAAAGTGATGAACACATTCATGCTTGAATGTTGTTATTATTATTATTATTATTATTATAATATCACTCTGCAAGATGAGTACTTTGATTTTGGATATATTCAAAGTTATAATTGAAGTTAAGTGTAGGATGCAGGCGTCGTACTGTGACAGAGTGTTTGAACACTGTGGTGTTACTGCTTTACTGATATCTGGTTGTCTGGTTTGTGTTCAGTGCTGTCCTCCCTGTGCTGCTGCTCGACAGACTCAGGTCAGTACGTTAACCTGCAGCCGGTCAGATTGGATTCAACTGTATTGTCATTGCAATTCCACAATACTTCATTCAGACATTTTCACTTATTTGCCTTTACTGCAATTTGGATACAGAACGAGTCCATATTGTGATTTAGACAACATTTTTGATCAAATGCAGCCCTTTTCACCATTATAACCATTTAGTTGAAGCAGTCAAACTCTATCACTCTGCTGGATAACCCAGTTTCTCCTGAGGTTAGCGTGACAGAAGCTAACGAGCTAAAGGGTTTATCAGTGACTCCATGCTGCTGTGAACTTTATTCTGGGACGGGTTTTATTTTTGAAGTTTGACTCAGAATCCAATAACTCCCTGCAGCTCGTCTGACGGTGACTTCCAGCAGCTCTCAGGTATTTAGAAATGAACGTGTCTCTCTGAGATGTGAGGACGCCTCTGATGGATGGACTGTGAAGAGAAACACCAGCAGGGAAAGAAGAACTGAGTGTGGAGTCGACTGG
>NW_011368064.1:0-2801 GCF_000735185.1 Notothenia coriiceps | reverse complement strand
GTACCATTTAAAATAAAATAATATTCTTTCAATATCCTGATGAAAAATAAAATCTCTCTGTTGCATAGGCCACTGTTTGATCAACGCGAATTGGGTGTGGGTCCTTGTATTCCGAGTCGGGCTAACGTCCACGCTAGCTTCTACGCTAGCTGCTATATGTTTTGCATTGAGGTGATACTTGAGGCTTGATGTGCTGCGGTGATATGCGAATTCCTTTTTGCATAATTTGCAAACAACTGTGCTCTTATCGACTCTTCCCTCCGTCCGTTTTTTAAAACAAAATGTCCCATCCACGGGGCCAACCAAAGCGGTCTCATCAGCTTCTTCGTTCACGTTTGACTATTGTTCACTGTGGTTTGTTGTTGTCTGAAGTAATGAACGTTAGTTGGTGCTCCAGTATAATCGGTACCCCTGAAACTCATCCAGTGAGAAACGTTCCGCGGTGCAAAAATAAGTGCGATTAAAATGCGTTAATTTTTTTAACGCGTTAATTTTTGTGTAATTAATTAATCTTAATTAACGCGTTAAAGTCCCGGCCCTAATTTTAATGTATTTTTTATTTCAATCCTAACCATGCCGTATTCTTTTATCTTTTAGGTCCGCTGCATTTGCTGAGAAGAGTGAGTATATCGCTATTTATCCTCCTGACACTGTCACTGAGAGATTATGTACTCCTGTAGACTCACGACTGATCATTAGGGGACATATTTGAGATGTTTTGGTTAAAGTCATGAGGTTTTAAAGACACCTCGAGGGACATTCTGAAGAGTTCAACGAGTTTGAAAAAATAACTATACATAAGATGTTTTTAAGTGTATTATGTTTGCTTATAAAAAACTGAAATCAAGATTCATGTATCTAGTATTAAAATGTGCTTTAGTGTTTTACTTAAATGAAATGATTAGGATGTATAAGAAATGTATTATTAAGTAGATTCATGCTGTATCATACGGCCAACAACGAAAGTTTACATGACCACAAAGTAAAGTTTACAAAGCAAAAATAGGATTTGTGCGCATGTTATACCGATTTTATTTAAATTGTATTATATATCGTAACCTCGTAGTAATCCTCTTTTCTTTTTTTTAAATATGTAACAGTAATCGGATTACATCATTTCTTCTGTAACTAAGGAAATACAGTTTGAATATACTTTTAATTTGTATTCTAATAACGTAATCCCGTTTAAGTAAATTGTTTTCCAAGCTGGACTTAAAACTAAATCTGGCATATATCGTCTCCTGTTGTTTAATGCATGTCCTTTGATAAGGACGATTAAACCCTTTATTAAGGTAAGAGTTCTGTATTCTTTTAGGAGGTAACATATATGTTGTTCTCTCTCCTCAGACCGTGGCAGAGTGGTGGGTGGTCTGCCTGATGTTGTCACCATTATGGAAGAGAAGGTGAGGAAACATATGTTAATAATGTTAAAGATGATATTAGTATATATTGAGGTGTTTTGTGTACATCGTTACTAGCCACCAGTATCAGTGAGGGGGGGGCGAGGAGTTTTACTGCCCTGTCAGCATTCCTACAGGCAGCAGGTGTTGGAAGAAAAATGTTAAATAAGATTTATGACCCGTCACGTCTCCTGTTTGGAGGCTAGACAGGAAGGCTCTTTACATTTGTATTGGTTCACAAAGAAATCCCAACTCAAGGTTAACCCACTAACTAACTTTTAGATGTTTAAACAACATCACAAAGTCTTCATCCACAGAGTTTGTGATGTGTCTGAGGACATGCAGGCTCAGTAGCGGTTGTGGTTTTATATAAAGATGTTTCAGGACCACTTGAATGTATAAGCACGAACACTAGTAGTTTAATCATTATTTTAAAAATGGCTGTAAAGAAAATAGAGGCGTAGACCATATCACAAAGTCTTCATCAACAGACGGAGATTGCTGAGCTTTGAATAACTTGCTGACATGCTCTGTAACTTCTATAGGATTACTTGTCTGGGTTGGTGTAGAATAACACATCTCAACCAAGTTTCAATTATAAGTTCCATTTGTAAAAGATCAAACCGCTTTTATAAGATGTTTTTAAAAGTCTGAGAAAAGAAAAAAATCTTCTTTCGGTTATGTTGTGATTGGTCAACCGCTTAGAGATGTCCCGCCCCTTAGCCTATCAAATGCAATGTGTTGGAGCGCGAGCCAATAGAAACGTGAGTGTTACATAGTGATAGGAAGTAAACAAAGAGTCCAATGGAGGCATGGAAAACTCAAAACACACGGATTGTAGCCTTTGCAGACCATTTACATGCACTACCACCTATATAACACACTACAGGAAAGGGGAACCCCCATTAAAGCAGAATAAATTATATTTCTAGGTGCGCTGATGCTGTTGCGACAGGGTTTAAAAATGACAGGTTAAGGGGTAATGAAATGTTGTTGTGGTGTTAAAAAAACAGACATCTTTAGTACATTTTGACCCGATCTTCCCCCCCCCCTCTCTTCACAGTCTCTGAGCCTGACCTGCACCGTGTGGGGCGAGCCGACCCCCGAGGTCTCCTGGTTCAAGAACGAGCAGGAAGTGGCCTCCAACGAGCACACCACGGTCACCTTCGAGGGCGGCAAGTTCGCCAGCATGCTCATCAACAAGGTGACGCCCGACGACTCCGGCAAGTACAGCATCAACGTGAGGAACAAGTACGGCGGGGAGTTCGTGGAGATCACCGTCAGCGTGTACCGGCAGGGAGAGAAGATCCCCGAGCCAAAGCTGGGGCAACCCAAAACCACCGCTGCTACCCCCGTCCCGGCTAAATCCCCCGCTCCTCCCGCCAAAACCCCAACTCCCGC
>NW_011368063.1:0-3693 GCF_000735185.1 Notothenia coriiceps | reverse complement strand
AACAGGCTCAGGGCTAAACAGGACTTTCAAAGAGTAAAGCAAGCACTGCCGAATAAAATATGATTTTATCTTTTACGAAACGTTTTTTTTCATATGGAATGCAGTTGGAGGTCAACCAATCACAGAGCTTGAGGACTAATAACAGGGTTTGTCGAGCAAAACGGAACAATAGCTGAGGATTCTGGGTAGTGTAGTGTCTTCGGTAATCCTAAACTCCGAAAAAAAATGTGTTTCTCCGAATCGAAGGGGAAAAATACAAAAGCATTGTACACAATTTAAACCAATCAATGTTGTGTAATTAACAAGGATAAACTGGTGTGTTTGAGTTGATGATTAGTGCAGATATCACTGTAAAATCAATTGACAGTAAGGAGAATGCTTACTTCCGGGTGTAAAATCCTCCGTTAACCAATGGGAATGGAAGCTCACATTGCCTTTAACTGCCGCCAACATGGACCGATGCGGTGCTTCCCTGAGCGTCAAATACCGCCACCGATGGGAATATATTGCAATCAGTTGAAAGCTCTTTGCGTCCGTTTGTGAAGCTGAAGGAGACTCGGCGTGTCACAACTGCACGCCAAAGGACCCTGACCAAGGACTATCAGGGAGTGAGACTGTGTTGCCCACACTGCCTCAACTACTAATTAAACATGACAAATGAAGGGATGTGCCAGACACCAAGTTTCAGCTCTGTTGTTCCAGTTTTTTCCAGTGGAGTCAGATGGTGACCTGGAAGAACTCCGGCGACACCTCAGCAGCTCTGACTCTCCGTTGCAGAGCTCTAGAAGCGTCTCCGGGGCAGAAGCAGTGATTGGCATTAGCCTTGGCTTCCATTCCAGCCTCTGCCACCTGTCCCACTCCGTCAATGTCAGTGCACATTTCATGAGCAGGCCAAAAGCCATCGGCTAGATATAGCCACTGGCTCACAGAAGGGTTCCTTCACGGGTCATTACTTACCAGAATAGCGGGCTGTTTACGAAGCCATTACCGCAGGCGCTCAGGGTTTTTCAGGAGTTTTTCGGGGCTTTTTTTGATACCAGTGTTTGAGTGCTTGGTGTATCTAATTATATCTCATCATCTGGGATCGTGTAAGGGCAAAGTGTCCAGTCGGATGGGGTGAGGTCAGACTTGGCGGGGAGTCAGAGGCTTCATGTCTGACCCACCGTCATTAATTCCTTCGGTGAACTTTTTTAAATGTCCTTCATTCACAACAGGGTTGCAGCCGAGGTCCGAATATGTTATTTAGAAAATACAGTAGTTGAGGAAGAATTTCCTGTCAAAAATAGTGGTTCCCAATTTGGAGTATACTAAGAGGACGAAGGGAATATGTTTTGGTTTAACAACAATATTTTGTGTTACTATGACAGTGTAAAATGTTTGAGGGTAATGTAGCAACAGTTTTTTTTTAGCTTTGTTTACAAACTACACACTCAAATAAATATGGTTCTTTCTTTCAATTTTCTTACAACTATTATATTATTATTATTATTATTATTATTATTATTATTATTATTATTATTATTATTATATTGTATAATAATAATATCTTCTTTAAAAGAAAGCAAGCAGTGAGTAGCTGTTTAAAACACATTAAAGCATATCAATTGATTACCTTTTTGCAAGAGAGCAATCCTCTTTTTCCTAGTATCTGTTCTATAATTTCAAATACAGGCCTCTTTGGACAGGGTCACTCCAAAATCCCTCAACTTAGTCTGAATAAAGACATTCATCTTTTTGCTAAGGCATTAATAAAATCGCTCGTATAATTGGACACTCCAGTACATTTTGATTAAAGATCTCGAACACTTCAGCCGCCTGATGGCCGTCTGAAAGGAAAGCACTACTGTATGTCATAAAATCGTTGAAGAACCCCTCAGGATGAAATATAAAGCACCTTTCATTATCTTTGCTTATTTCCGTCCCCAAACTGAGAGGCAGTTTGTTAGATAATACGTTCTCAAACGTAAGATAAAGGCTAGGTTCAGTAATTTATCTAAAATGCTAATATTTTCTCTGGACAAAAAAAAAAAGTCAGAATAATTTAATACAGTTCAACTCTATTACATCCCGGTTCAGAGATAAGGGGGAGCTATCTGCTGGTGCTGGCTTTTTTGAATGCTAAGTAGTGTCATTTTTTGGTCTAGTGAATTATCTTGTTCTGGTAAAGCTCTGAATAAACACAGAGGTGATAAGGACTTTTTGGACTTGTGTCATTTCAAATTAAAATTTCCGACAAGCTCTAATCTTCCAGCACTGAAAAACGTTGCATAATCAAAATTTAAAAAAGTGAAATATGTGAAGTTTATGGTATATTTTTACCCTTATCACAAATAAGTTTTTGATACTTCTAGTGACCTTTACTATACGTTGTCGCAGTGACACTGAAGCCAACTATGATTTAATAAAGTAGACTTTCATGTTCACCTTACTCAAGACCTTACTGGAGTGAGCATTAAAGTGAGCTATATTATATGTCAATACACTATACACACTTCATTATGTAGACTTTGTAGAAAAACAATATTAATGTTGGTACCATTTTCAACTCTATAAAAAATATACATCTTTTTTTTGTCCAGTTTTTTATTTATTTATTTAATATCTAAGAAAGATGTATTAACTATTTTTAACTGAAGTCGTATTGACATTTTTAGTTCATTTTAATATACTGTATTTCTGCAATTGCTTTGATTTATTGCAGTTGAGTTGCTTAATGCTGTAACTGCTTAAGGTGCAACTTGAAATCCCCTTTTGTGACTCTCCTATCTAGATTCCACTTATCAAAACATAAAAAAAACAGAAATGATCCTTTAGCGAGGTTGAGTTTTTGTACTTCTTTCTTGTGTACCATTACAGTCGATTACATAAGCAAAATGTGCCCTGGATTTCTCCTCAGACAGTTGAACCGCTGAGCTGATACAAGAGGTGATATATTCTAGGTCAGACCGGCATACATTTGGAATCCCTGCCTCAAATACTGCAAAAATATATAAACTAATTAAAACTAAAAATAGGAAAAGTGCAGCTGTAGGAAAAAGGGTTCCTTTACATGTGGGACTTCAACACTGGCTGTGTATGCACATTCCCAGAACCAGGCTTAGGGTTTTTGCAGAACCAGATTAAGCAACTTTTGTTAAAGTGGACCTATCATGCTATTTTGATGCAATAGCATAGTCTCAGATATATAAAAATTTATAAAAAACATGTCTATGAAGTGTTTTGCTCAAAATACCAAACAGATAACCCATTTTAGCTATGCCTCATATCCCTCTATTTCACTTCCTGTTTCAAAAGTGCTGATTTGGGGTATAAAGCTTTAAAAAAAAAAAACAATTGATAAAAAAAAGGAGGGGGCTGAGCTCATGCGGGAGATTCTACCTGCACATTCTGCGGTGATTAAACGCCATATCACTGATTATAAAGGATCATTTCTGAAACAGTATGGATCTCAAAGGCTTTCTCTCTTGCCGGTTATACCACAAGGTGAGTTCCTTTTTATTTCTTGCTTCTTCACACACATGCTCTGTGCAGTACAGGTTAGCTCTGAGTGTTAGCGATGCTAATGTAAACATGCACCGACCATATTACGTCCAAAACAGTCGGGCATTGTTTCTGATAGCAACGTTTCTGATAGGGCCGTGGGTGTAACCGCAGCCCACATTTCCGATATTAGGTCATGTCGGACGCAAATCT
>NW_011368062.1:47552-54501 GCF_000735185.1 Notothenia coriiceps | reverse complement strand
CACAGCTGGTCGATTTCAACAGAGGAAAACCAACAACTGGAAGATGAGTGGAAAAGCGTCACATAAATGTATAAGTGCTCACAGCTCCGTGGGAATTATTATGTGCAATTCATTTCTAAAAGGCTTTCACATTACTATAATTATATTTTTATTTAAATGTAGGCTACATTTTACACCAAAACGGAACACAAAAGCATTGACATTGAATTCCTTGACTAACAAGAGAAAGATTCATTAATTTAAATACATATTTAACCAGAAATAGGCCGGTACTAAGGGTTATTCAGTTAAGCCCGATGAGAGGAGACAGCTGTGCACATGTCATCATTAACAGACGTCGTTTAAAAGTGACGTTTGAGTGAACGAGGACATCCCAATTAACACCTGAGGACTTCTCTGTCCTCGCATCACCTCCTCGTGTCTCTCGCTCGCATCTTACGGAGGCGGAGCTAAGATGCAAGGAAGGGAAGTGAGTGAGGGAAAGGAGGAGTCGAGGAGGGGTATTGGGATGAGGCTTAAGTCTCGAGGATAGGAGTCGAGGAGGGGAAATTTAAGAATTGAGAAGCCTCTTTAGTGTCTACAAACTGCAACGGGGTTTTGCGAGATCTTGCAAATGGGTTTTGCGAGATCTTTTTTTTGTTCAAATAATTTTGTTCTTCTCCATGTCCCCTAGGGCTCCGAAGAATTCTGACTTTGATTTTGAAACAATTAAAATGTTTACCTCAATATATTCTGAGATTAAAGTCAGAACTTGTGTATGTTTTTTTACTTTAGGTAACAACCCCCAAAAATTGTCATCTTACAAAAAGAAAACTGTAATACTTTTCTAGTTTTATTTAATTTGGGTAACATTAAGCCTTATGCTTAACAAAGTGGGTATCCAATCGGACATTTGAAACAACTTTTTTATTTTAGTGATTTGCATTTCAATTTCACATAATGACCTTTTACCTTATTATTTTTTTATGCAAATTATTTTTCTTGTTTCTTGATTTCACTTCCACCGTTATGCCTCTTTCACATATACTGCCCTATTTAATGTCTTTATTTTTTAATATGTCCTCAGTATATTAATGCATTGTTGGATGAGCCTTGAAAGATGTTTTAATTGCCAAACAAATCACTTTAGCTATGGTGCATGTGACAACAAAGCCTTTGAATCATGAGATATCAAAGCAATTCGTTGTGTCTTCATAATTGCTGCACCCAATCAAAGTCAAAGTTAACTTTATTGTCAATCTCAAAATATGTTTGTACACACAGAATTGAAAGATTGAAATACTGTTTCCCACGGTCCCGAGGTATAACAAACTCACACATTAAAATGCAAGAACACTCAATGATCCATCCATTCCATCAATGTAATACACTTGTAATTCGCTTTGTTATGGTCACAATTCCAATTTCGGACGTCCTGTTTAACATCCTTCCCGGAATCACATCATGTGACCTCCTGCTGTTATAAAATCGTAAACACACCATACACACCCATCTACGCTGAAACACCGCCCTCTGTATCTACCCGCCCTCTTTTTTAGGACAGAAGTGGCCTATCAAAGGAAATGTCAATGATCGACACTCGGCTTGTCCAATCAGCTTCGGCTTTGAGCGTAAGAAAACCTTCCTTTTAAAACCCCACCCTTTCGACCAACCCGCCTCTTTATTAGACAGAAGTAGCCAATCAAATAACAGATCTTTGATTGACACGCAGCCTTGTCCAATCAGCTGAGGCTTTGAGCGTGACAGATCTCTCCGCCCTCTGTATCAACCCGCCTCTTCTAGGACAGAAGTAGCCAATCAATTAACACATATTTGATTGACATACAGCCTGACCAATCAGCTTCGTCCTTGAGTGCGACAAATCCTTCTGCCTCTACTCCCGGTTCCTGGACCATCCACAGCTGCCCGCTGCGCAGTAATAGCGACCCGCCAAGAACGCTCTCGGGCTGGGTGGATACATTATACAGCCGGGAAGACTTCACACCACCCGGCGGGTCGCTAGGACTCGTCGATTTTAACCCACTTTAAGCGGCGGACTACTCTTTTCCACCACCAAAATGGAAGCGGACGCGTTTGTGTCCCGGAGAACCGCCATGGAAACACCAGGCGTCGACAGCCGGGTTTCGAGCGCTGCAGCCGGGGCAGAGTTTCGATGGATGGGCAACAGACTGCTGGACGCCACGGGGGGATTTGTCGGCTCTCTTTCACCGAGAATGCCAGGGGAACCGGACTTTACCCCAGTTGTGCATCGTGTGGAGACCTCCGTGGAGCCAGAAATAGACTATGAAGGGCTTCCTCAGGGATCCGCCACCAGCACACACATGCTGGCTGGATCCGTGGCTGGAATCATGGAGCATTGCCTTATGTACCCCATCGACTGTGTCAAGGTAATGCAACTAATATATATACAACATTCCTCCTTCTTCTTCTTGTGCAGGCCTAGATTTGGTCACATTGAAAGTCACTGGTTATTTAAACCATGGATGTTTAAAGAGAACTGGATACATAACAGTTGCTAAGTGGTGCATGAAGCCAAAAATAGTCTTCCAAAGTACCCGTATGTAGGCCCATAGAGCATGTGCAGTTGAGATTTCCTTAAGCCCCGCCTCTTATCTCCAGCTCTCGGCTCTGTGAAATGAATGAAGAGAGAAAATAACTCGGGATTCAGGTTTTAGCACATTGTGCAACTTTCAAACCCATATGATTTAAATAAATGCTTTACAAGAGTTCGTACTGGCAAGTTGATATGACTCAAAAAATTATACGCATATTTACAGACGTCTCTTTTCCAGTGTAAGTCAATGGGAAACGTCTTTTTGGGCCAAAATGACGTCACGGCAGTTGTAGTACCACCATTTGGCCACAACGGTCGTTAATTTAAATCGGCTTCAACGGCCGGAGTTAAACCCACAGTAGGCCGCAATATAAGGCTGAGCTTGAATAACGTTTGCCGTTAAGCTAACGGGGGTAACCTTGTTATCAGAGGTCAGTTAACTAACTTAACATTACCTGAACAGCAAGTTATGTAATAAAAAATAGCTCAAACAGAAGATGGAATGACGTGGGTGTGTTTACCAAAGTACAGCGTTTTCTGTTTTCATTTTATGTAATAATAACGATGTGACATTGGCTTCTAGTCTCACTTAGCTACAATGCTACATGTGTAGTCTACTAGCTAAAGCAGTGGTGGATCCATTATCGGACACCCCCTAAACTTACATGTCACCTTTTGGTTTTGACGTGGAATCATAAATCTAAGGGTGGAAGAAGTACTCGGGTATTATGCTTAAGTTAAAGTGGATGTACAACAGTGTCAAAATACTCTGACAAGTAAAAGTCCTGCAATCAAAGTGCAACTAAATATATTTTTTATTGGCATCCAAATATGTTTAAAGAACTAAAAGTACCAATTATGCAGATTGGCCCATTTTAGAATAATATAAATGATGTGTTTGGGTTCTTATTATTGATGCATTAGAGTGTTATCAAAGTGGGTGGAGCTGCAGCTAATTTTAATGACTGTGTATGCCATGAAGTAAAAGTACAAAGTAGCAGGAAATGGAAATACTCAAGTAAAGTACCTCAAAATATTACTTGGTAAATGTACTTAATTACTTTACACCAATGAATCTAACCACAACACGTTTTCACTCTATAAGTTGGAATTAGCTTTGTAACTCAAGTTTTCTACAGATGTTGTCACGGTATGATAATCGTCCTACTAATTCATGTAAATATTCGTAGGACACGCTTTGGCAAATACTGAAATAACAAAGATTTCCTTTAAGCAATAGGAGTTATCAGAGGTTCCACATTTAAAACAATTTAGTATAGGTTACCTTAACTAAACTAATGTATTTATCATAGATGTTTGTGTATTTTCATCACTGTGTCAAAAGGTATTTGAGCCGGTCATGTGGAAAGTCCATGTAAAGAGAAATAGTAAATGATTGACACAGATGGTTAGTCAGTAGACACTGACAGTCAATCTGTATCATAAAGGTGAAGGAATTCTTGTAAATAACACACATACTGGCTTTGTACACATTGTACACAGTTGTCTTATCAGTCAGTCTTGCATAAGTCTGTATTTATTCCTCTAAACCAGGGGTGTCAAACTCAATTTCATCTCGGGCCACATTAGCATCATGGTTGCACTCAAAGGGCCGGTTGTAACTTTAAGACTATATAAATATACATGTATATGTATTAAATAATGTATTATATGACATTATTGCCTCTGCATTGGATTATTATCGGATAGGGTAATAACTACGTCTGAGAGCAGAAGTCTAGGGGCAAATAATCTCTTCTGTGAGAATGTCACAAAATGATTTGAAAAGAAAAGCCAAATTCTGGAGTTAAAAAAAAAAGTAACATTCTGAGAAAAAGGCATATTTTGAAGTTAAAAAAAGTCAAATTCTAGATGCATTGTGGGACATGTAGTTTATGGGCAACCTGCTTCTGTAAATCGGCATGTAACCGTATAATAAACGTATTATATTCTTTGCAAGCTCTTGTGGGGCCGCATAAAATGAAGTCACGGGCCGGATTTGGCCCCCGGGCCTTGAGTTTGACACCCCTGCTCTAAACCAACATATGACATAATTACACAGTGTGAAGACTACCCATCCATATTAATCATTAAGGTAAAACGAAACCGTACCAACAGAAGAGTGGACACCATCTTGTAGATCTTGCGTTGAGAGAATTGGGATTTATTGTGACGAATGTGCGTCTGAATATCCTGTTCCAGTTATCTGAAATTCAACCTTTTAAGCCTTCTGTGCTCATTAGTTTCTGACTGTATTTGAGTTACACATTACATACTCTTTCGATTTTCTAAAGAAGACTATGTAGCGTGCTTACACTGGATAAGAGATTAAGTAAATTCAAATATGTTCTGATGCATACTAGATTGAGTGTGGTGTAGGTCGACAATATTTCTCGAAAAGCAGTGCACAACAGAAATTGAAGAGCATGGAAATAATTAAATACAGCCTTGAATGGTGGCG
This sequence comes from Notothenia coriiceps, assembly GCF_000735185.1. Classification (NCBI taxonomy): domain Eukaryota; kingdom Metazoa; phylum Chordata; class Actinopteri; order Perciformes; family Nototheniidae; genus Notothenia; species Notothenia coriiceps. The sequence continues at coordinate 49,486 of NW_011368062.1, read as the reverse complement.
AGAACAGGGGGAAATACTCTTGATAAAAGCGATTTGCTTATTTCTGTTGGTTTATATTTGTTTCCTGTCGTGCAAAACAAAGAAAAACAACCGTTCCCTGGTCACCAATTGAGAAAAACAATTCACTGTGAAATAAAAATAACAGATTACTGTGCACATTATTGTTTTATAGTTTGGTATAGCAATATATATTGTGTTTGTGAACAGACGAACATGTATTGGGCATGAGCATTAGTTGACCAAGCTTTGAGTAACGCTCATTACGGACTTGGAAATGTAACTCACTTCAGACCTTAACATTGGTTCAGTTACTAGACCCCAAAACAAACCTTTAGCAAAGAAGTAGGTCCCAATGCCGCGGCAAACTCCTTATCAAAGAATTATACTCCATAAAATGATCTATGTATCCATTTTAGGTAGTGCTGGGTTCATTTAGGAAAACCCCATTGCCTTCATTTGATTGCAATAGAGTGCCACAGTGACACGTCCTAAAACCAGGAAGTAAGTTAGCATTTCACCACTTCCGGTTCCTTCGACAAAAAGCACGGCAATTTCTCCATAGGATTTTGGAAAATAGCTGGAAATAAGGTCTGTGGTTGAGACACATTGAAGAGATGGACCACGTTTTATTCAGCCGGATAATCTCCACGTCTCTAACCTACTTTCATAATTTTCTCATCGATAGATTTATGATCGGAAGGAGTTTACTTCCGGGTTTTAGGACGCGTCACTTTGCCACTAATATTGCAAAAACGATTTCTGCTATTGGTGGAATTGATCATTTGTGTACCCCTGTTCTCATTGAAAGGAGAAATGTGAAATCTACATGCATTGTTGTTTTTTAAAAAGGGTCTGTACCAAACAAATATATTATTCTTAACATATCTATGCTGGGATTTCTCTGCAGCACAACAATACTTCATTCAGATGTATTTGTACATGTTTTGCCTGTAAGTAAGTTTCTTTTATCCTGACTGTCATTGAGTTCCTTGTGTTGAACCAGAGGAGGAAGAACACATTTCTTTAGGGGTTCCCCTGAGCTCCGGTGAATGAAACAAAGCTTTGTGTTCTCTAAAAAAACCTTCAGTGTAATCTCCTCAAGTTCATTATATGTTTCTCTTTTTGGCAAAACCATTTGAACCTGATCACCTCTTGTTTACGGGCGGTGTCCGACGAAAATCCGATTGTCCTGCATTCTTTGTAGATTTTTTTTTAATGGCCTTTCTTATTAAATCCGTCTTAACTTTTCTCTTCCCCTTCAGTCAAGATGGTTTCGGCCACAAAGGCGAAGTTCAAGGAGGAAGTGAATTGCAAATATTTGTAGAAGTACGTCTTCAAGATCCCTTTTTTAAATTCCAGTAATGTTGAGCGAACCACTTCCTCGAGAGTTCTTTATTTTCACAATCTTAGTTTCCTGTTCCTTCAAAGACAACACGGTTATCTACTGTTCAATTCCTTCCGATCATTTCAGACACGGTTTCCTTGTTGCTCTGGGTTTTTACTTTAATAATATGCACCAAAAGACGTGTTTTCCTGGTCTTATCGGGCTGTAACTTTAATGAATTTTGCACCTTTGACCAAACCAAAAAGTCAAAGTATACGACGGACCATTCCTGGGTTGCACTTCCCCACTACTACTATTAGATCACTACTTAATAAAGGAAGTGAAAAGAAGCAAACACACTTAAAAATGCCCTTTTATAGAGTGTAACGCCTGTCGAAAAACTCTTCAATTCAACTAATGTCCTTTTCATAGTGTAGGGTTTAACGTTTTGATCAATTACTGATCCAGTCATTATCAGCAGGTACCTCACAAAACACATATTTGACGAACACAGAAAACACTAAAATGGAAAGATACAGGTTAATACGTTCAAATGAATGTGACTATGACGTGTGTAAGGATGCATGTTGACTTCATGTTCCAGTCTGAT
>NW_011368062.1:4729-47538 GCF_000735185.1 Notothenia coriiceps | reverse complement strand
CAAAAAGTCAAAGTATACGACGGACCATTCCTGGGTTGCACTTCCCCACTACTACTATTAGATCACTACTTAATAAAGGAAGTGAAAAGACTCAAACACACTCTATAAAAGGGCATTTTTAAGTGTATCTTCAATTCAACTAGAAGTCCTTTTCATAGTGTAGGGTTTAACGTTTTAATCAATTACTGATTCAGTCATTATCAGCAGTACCTAACAAAACACCTATTTGACGAACATTACTTGACAGAAAACTCTAAAATGGAAAGATACAGGTTAATACGTTCAAATGAATGTGACTATGACGTGTGTAAGGATGCATGTTGACTTCATGTTCCAGTCTGATTTGCTCTCAAAGGCACACAGTGTAATGAGGCTGTAATATAAAACGTTGTATATTGTGATTGCTATGCGGATGTTTAATTTCTCAGACGTTCCTAAAATAAAGGGCTCCGTGTTGTCTGGTAACTAAAGGGAAACATCCACAACTTCAGTCACTGTGAAGACGATGACATCTTATTTATCACTTACTAGATTTTCAATTTCATTGCAAACAAAATGGAGGAATGGCAGACGTTAGTATCGTTGTTTTGTCTTCCTATCAAGCCCCCTGACCTTTTTGTTACCAAGCAAAGTACACGGAGAAGAAGTGCAGCTTATATTGAAGTTTAAGTGTGCATTCCCTCTTAGCAATAGTTAGTAATGAACAACATCATTTGTAACAAGGACGAGTCGAAGCTTCCTAGTTCCTGATTCCTTTTAGCGGAACAAAAGTCTTGTTGGCACGCAAGCTTCAGTTGCTGTGCTTTCCCAAAGAAGATAATATGTCAAGATACTCCGTTTATTGCCATATTTCAGCATCTACTGACGGTCTGGTGCGTCGTATACCTTCTTTGTTTTGATGAAAGCAACTTGAACACATAACCCTCTGTGTTAGTATTCATATATTGAGACCTGATTCAGTTTTTGGGTGAACTTTATAGGCTTAATACGTCTTATATATGCTCCTCACACGGTTAAAGAAGTGTGTCATGTACGCTGTGTGAAACAAGTGACTTCTATAGCACCGATATTATTTGTTTAACTTAAAGAAATGCAAAAGATTATTATATTATTATTATTCTGCTGCTCTGTACTAGGGATGCCAGAAACTGACTGAAATTAGAAAATCGGACAGCCCTGGCGAATATTAATCGATTATTCGACGCCGCCCTTCCTGCAGCGGTCAGACTTTACAACCAGCACTGCCCCTAGTAGACCCTCCTACACACACCACAACACAGACTATAACACCCCTTGCTGTTAAATACTAACCAACTTTGTGCAATATGTGCTATATATGCAATATATATATATGCCATTAATAACTGTGTAATTTATACCTGGCTGCTAAACCCTTGTTACTGTTACAAAGTATGTATCTTGTATTTTGTAGATTGTGTAACTTGCTGCTGTTAAATACCGTCAAACTATGTGCAATATATACTTTATATACATATGCCATCTTTAATAACTGTAATATATACCGGGCTGCTAAATCCTAAGAACTGCTACAGGATTTGATTTGTAGATTTGATTTGTTTTTGATCTGTATTTTTGAAAATTATAATGATAATAATAATAATAGATTTAATTTGTTAGTGCTTTTACAGGTGCTCAAAGACGCTTTACAGATAATAGTGAAGAAAAAAGAAAAGAAAAGAAAATTATGTAACTTTTTATCTTTTTTTAGCATATTATATATTTTATTATAACTTAGTACTTTTTTAACGCATGTAAGATATGCAACACTAAGCTCTCTGGCTCTTTCTGCTGTACGCTGCACATTTCCCCTCTGTGGGACTAATAAAGGTATTCTGATTCTGATACAACTTAAAGAAACCTGAGTGGTTTCCACATGGAGAGAAATAATGCGCACTGTGACACTGTGTGTTTATATCACGATAATATAGATGGAGCTTAATTTAGAAACAAATATAATATTTATTACAGAAATTGCTGAAAAACTTGACATTTAGCGATCACAAAAGTTAACAAAATATGACTTAATCTTTCTCTAAATGAATAACATCAGATCAGGGTTAGGGTCACAGCATCCAGTGAAATGAGGTGAATCCATACCAAACTACACCGACAAAATGACATTGATCATGAATTAACACACGGAGCAAAATATATCTATTTCCACACTAATTACTCTCCTCTTTGTTACCTTGATTTCTAGACAAAAACATTGTTTTTCTCGCAGGACTCTTGATTCTCTGTTTATGTAAGATGTGTTACAACATTCTGCACCCCTGTCTACCATAAAGGACATTAAATAGGATTAATTTGCATTGTTTACTTCCTTCTAAAGCTCTATCTTGGCACTAGGAGACACAAACAAACCCCCTCTGGACTGTGACACACTGCTCACATTGTGAATGACTTTCCAATGTGAGTTTCCATTTCCCAGAAACGGGAAAATCCACGTAAGCCTCCTGCGCTCTACATACTGCAATGTTACCCTGTGGGGGGGGAGGGGGGGCTTTTCACTCATTGCGTGTGATGAGAAGTTTGAGGATTGCGCCATCTTTGTACAGTCATGCAGAGATTCAATGACGATCGTTATGCATTAGATAACAGACACGTGGCATCCTAAACCTAAGGGTGAAAGAAGTACTCGAGGCTTATACTTAAGTAGCATTTTGATTACAGGACTTTTACTGAGTATATTAACACTGCGGTAGTACAAAATGATTGGCATCAAGATATACTTAAAATGCTAAAAGTACTAATTATGCAGATTGGCCCATTTCAGAATAATATATATCATATGTTTTGATTCTAATTATTGATTATTAAAGTGTTATCAAAGCTGGTAAAAGCGCAGCTAATTTGAATGACTTTGTATGCCGTATTAAATCACTTTAGTGGAGTAAGAGTACACGGTAGCAGGTAATGGAAATGCTCAAGTAAAGTACCTAAACATTTTTGCTTGAGTAAATGTACTTAGTTACTTTACACCACTGAATCTAATCTTAACAGGATTTACACTCTCCTAAGATACAGAGTCTGAATGCAAGTGGTAGGCTGGGGTTTATTTTGTTCCACTTCCTGTCTGCACCACTGTATCCTCACTCGTGGTTTGTGGTTTGGCGACTTTGACTGCAGTCGTTTGTCGAAGCGTAGTAATCAGCAGCGAACCGCTTCAACACGTGTATTTCGGTTTATTCGCGGCATTTATTTTGTTATTCTACAGTATTGTTGTTTTATAGTTATTTGTTTATGTATACAACCCAATTTGTGTTCTTTGAAAAGGATATTGCATTGTGTTTGTTACTTTCGTTGCAGTTGTATATGTCTTAAGTGTAAGTTGGCTTGGCTTCCTATTTTGTATGGACATGCTTTTATTTTGAAGGAAAAGTTAGCGCTCTTGACAGGAAGTTGTTGTTGCTATGGAAACAATGTGAGGGAGATTAACGGAGAAAAAGTAATATCTACATATAAAGACGGAGAAAGTAAACGATAACGTTTATGGTTAAGTGTTAGCACCCCCCGAAGAGGCACAAGCTCTTACGTTGATATTGGAGTTTTCAATAAATTCATTTTGGCAGCGGAAAAATACGAATATCCGAATAACGAAATTGAAACCCGAATAGTACTCCAACGAACGGATATTCAGGTACAGCCCTAGCACACACTAACACAAAATTGTAATAATAAAAATAACATAACAAAATATATTTGTATTTCATGCAATGCCTAGTTTGCATGCTGCTGTAAAGAAACGATTCATCAAGTTGAGGTCAATATCAAATGTATTAATGTCTCTCTGCCCCCCCCCCCCTCTCTCTCTTCAGACCCGGATGCAGAGCCTCCACCCGGAGCCCGGCGCTCGCTACCGGAACGTGATGGACGGGCTGCGGCAGATCGTGCGGACGGAGGGCGTGTGGCGGCCAATCAGAGGCGTGAACGTGCTGGCTGTGGGGGCGGGGCCTGCACACGCTCTCTACTTCGCCTGCTACGAGAAGATCAAGCTCTCGCTCAGCGACGCCATTCACCCCGGAGCCAACAGCCACTTCGCTAACGGTGAGTCAAAGTCAACTTTATTAGTCTTTCAGTTTGTGTGTACAGACGGAGAGATCAGGCGGCTACCAACAAAACTAAAATGTTCGTTCATGCTCAAATTTTGCATAACTTACCCCTAAAATGATTTGATTTTGATTTATTTCGAATGTGTAAAACAATAATACAAAAATGTAACGGTGTCAAATTAATATACAAAAATATTACTGATTCTAAATTATGTATAAACAGATAATCTACTTAATTACACACCTGAAAAAATGCAAGCAACTACTTTTATGGGACTTGCTTAAAGAAATACTTATACACCTACAATGTTATTTTTCATATTTGTATCGGTTACGTACTCAGTTTTACCTTGAATATTGAAAAATCGTTATTTTTCTCCTATGGTGAAGGGAGGATCCAAAAACAGAAAAAGTCTTGATCAATTTGAAGGGAATCGCGGTTGCGTTCAACAACAAAACTACATTAAAATAATCACTTTATTGGCGACGACCCAAAGCTAATTTGGTAGAGATAACGGCCCATATACTGGGGCTCAGACCCCGCACCATTTGCACCCCTCTGTTTATAAATGAATTATATATTTGTTTCAAGTTTCTTTCAGGCCAACAGTGCCTCTATTGAGGAGACAATCTGTTTGTTCAGTAAAATACAAGTGTCATTTATCCGTTTGTAGGCTCACTACTTGCCACGCATCGACACTAAAAACCCTCACTATAGGGAAATGGGAAGTTTTGAAACGACTGGATAAATGAGACTACGATTGTACTTCACAAATTATATTATGTTTCTTAAATGGATGTTTTGCTGATGTGCTCGTCTTCCCTCAGTTTTTAAAATGTTAAACGTGTTAGAAAAGCATACATTTATACACAAAATGAAAATCTGAATGTCATTTCGGTGACGATGGAGGAGTTTTTTCAGGCTCTAACTTCCTCTCCACTGTTTCTCTGTAGGAGCGGCGGGCTGCATGGCGACCGTGCTGCACGACGCCATCATGAACCCAGCAGAAGGTAACAACACTGCTCTATGTTCTGCACCGTGAATTGTCATTTTTTAAAATTTTATTCAGACATAACATACACCCGCATACATACTCAAATGTGTGCAGAGTAGTTACTGCACATATAACATCCATCTCTCCATGGGTGACACTAATCTCACCTTAATCATGTAGCAAGATATCTGTGTATATCTCAGCTTACATACCAACTACTTAAATAGAAGCACAGAGAGAAAATGTATAAGAATAATCAATTGTAATCATTATGGGGTGTGAGAAACATCAAAGACATCCTGCTGGAGTTCTTCAAGTGACATTCATAACCTTAGTCTACAAAGACACTTATAGAATCATTCTCTGAGGGTGTTGTTGCACCATCTGGACACTAGGGGGAGCTACAGACTCACCTGTGGCTCCACATGTTACTGCAACACATCCATCAAAGAAACTTATGATGCATTGTTTTAACAAAATAACATTTGCCCTCTCCCTGTTCTCCCCTATTATAACTAGTTGATTTCATTTCAAATTGCTGCTAAGGTTTCTAATTCTCTCGTCTCCCTGCAGTTGTGAAGCAGCGAATGCAGATGTTTAACTCTCCGTATCGAGGCGTTCTTCACTGCATGGGCTCCCTGTGGAGACACGACGGCCCGGCGGCTTTCTACCGCAGCTACACCACGCAGCTCACCATGAACGTGCCCTTCCAGGCGCTTCACTTCATGACGTACGAGTATCTGCAGGAGCTCCTGAACCCCCACAGACAGTACAACCCTTCCTCTCACGTGGTGTCCGGAGCTCTCGCTGGAGCCATCGCTGCCGCCGTCACCACACCTCTGGACGTCTGTAAAACCCTCCTCAACACGCAGGAAGCTCAGGCTATCCACGTGATCGAGGCGGAGGCAGCGACAGCAGCTGTGGGAGCGGTGGGAACGGCCGCCGGGAGTCGACATATCTCCGGTTTGACCGAGGCGTGTCGGACTGTGTACAGGATGGGAGGCGTGCCGGCGTTTTTCAAAGGCGTCCAAGCGAGGATTATCTATCAGATGCCGTCCACCGCCATCAGCTGGTCCGTCTACGAGTTCTTCAAATACATCATCACCAAGCGGCAGCACGAGAGACGGCTGCGGGGAGACGGAGATAAATAAACAAACATCGGGAGCAGCAGAGGGTCATGGCACTGTACCGATAAGGTTTAAACTTTGACTTTTAAAAAGCTCCAGAGTTTTAGATTCGTCGAGCTCACTCCTAATTTGTTTTCTGAGATCTGTTCAGCGTGTTCAGAAGCAAAGAAGCAGCTGGAATACTTCATTATTAGTGTGTGAAATGTCCTTAAAACACCCATTGGTTTAAAAGGGGTCTCCGAGTGGCACACAGGAAGTCCTGGGTTTCACTGAACAAGCCCCATTCACTTCTGATGCTTTAACAACTTCACAAAGTCATTATGTATTGGCTTTCAAAAAGCTTATTATTCCCTTAAGGTAACGCACCGTAATAGAAAAGCTTTGTTAGGACATGTTTGAGTGCAGTTTTGATTCGTCCCTGAACTCAAGTGCATTGGATTTGATCAAAACAAGGTTAGGGTACTGATTTGAGCTTTGATTGGAAAGTGTTAACACTCACTTCAAATGTATTGTGTAGAAATGAGAGCATTTTTACAACAAAAGCGCTATATATCCTACACTGTATGAGAGGTCAGCATTTTAAACGCACAGTTACTAAGAGTGTTTTTAGGTTCAGAGACGAAACAAAAGTTCTTCATAAACGCTCTGTACTGCACACCTCTTGAAAGTGTGACACCATATTACCTTCTGACCACAAGGGGGCGCCCAACACCAGCGTCATACAACTGAGAGGAAACAGGAAGTAAGTGTGCTGGTGTACAGAAACCAGGAGCTAAAACGTGTGTGTGTGTGTGTGTGTGTGTGTGTGTGTGTGTGTGTGTGTGTGTGTGTGTGTGTGTGTGTGTGTGTGTGTGTGTGTGTGTGTGTGTGTGTGTGTGTGGCGACTCGGACCATTTCACCTCAACTGTCATAACATTTTAAGGTGTGTTTTAAAAACGTGATTCTTAAGGTTTCTTTGAATGAACACATGACATATTTACAGCTTCGTGGTGTCTCATCTGTGTCTTTACACCGGGTGCTTTCAAATCCACACACACATGTTTCTGCTGCAGATTGTATATGCTGCACACACACAGACACAGACACACACACACGCTCATGCTGGTACAAGTTTAAATTAGATTTTTGTTCTAAAACAACATACCAGTTTTATGGAAAGTGCTGCATCCTAAAGTGTCCGTGCTTCTTTCTAATGAAAATCCCTTGCTTTAGGAAATGTAAAAACTCAACAAACTTGAAGTTTCACGCAGGAAAGTGTTTGTCAACTCACTAAAATAACTGAAAAGTTGAATTTAATCACATTTATTTATTGTATTAGGGTTGGTTGAAAGCATTAATGTGTTCATTTAAAAGTAATATTATTGCTTCCAACTCACCTAATATATAATATATATATTAATGGCAAAATAAATGTAATTAAACGCTTTGGAAGAAGATCATTTTAGTTTGATTCTATATTTTTTAAACGCACAGCATCCTAGCAATTAATATTATGGTCTTTATGATTGGTAAGGACAACGAGAAGTTCTAAAATAGAGAATAAAGTAACATGACTTGTACACATGCCTTCAGTTAGCCGCCGTACATCAACGCACAACTAATACAAAGATATCCTCAGATAGAGATGTGATATTGGGTTTTTAAGCCATAAAAGAGGATGAAATTGTACATAATATATAGCGTGTATATATATATATATAAAAGTATATATAAATACAGATAAACACATACTAAGTTTTAAATGCTGAAAAATACAAAACTAAAAGGTTGTAGCTAAAACATTCTGGGAGGAAGCGACAGGAAGGATGCTCCCCTAAGGTGCAACAAAGGAAACCTGGTTACTTTGAGGACGCAGAAAAGTAATAAGTATTAAAAGAAGATTGTGCTGTTGCTCGTGTGAAGTGTCCTGACAGGGGAACCACAGACTGAGAGCAACTCTGTCAGGTGACGACTAATGTGAAACGCTGGAACTTGTTAAAGATGACTCCTGTATTTTGTGAACTGTAAATAAAGTCGCTCCGGCAGCTCCTCGCAGAAGCAGGGTCTTCTCTTGGTGCTGGTCTCCAAGCGTGAAGAATCAACTCGTGTCTGTCCTCTTTCTGTCTCGTCCTTTTCACATTGTGGTATTGATTTGACCATTTTACAGATTCTAGATTTGCCTGAGGAACATTTTGAATGCAGCACTTTTATTTGTAACAGATGTAACTGGTACTTCTACTTTTACTCAAGTACAAGTTCTGTGTACTTCTACTTTTACTCAAGTACAAGATCTGAGTACTTCTACTTTTACTCAAGTACAAGATCTGAGTACTTCTACTTTTACTCAAGTACAAGTTCTGAGTACTTCTACTTTTACTCAAGTACAAGATCTGAGTACTTCTACTTTTACTCAAGTACAAGATCTGAGTACTTCTACTTTTACTCAAGTACAAGATCTGAGTACTTCTACTTTTACTCAAGTACAAGATCTGAGTACTTCTACTTTTACTCAAGTACAAGATCTGAGTACTTCTACTTTTACTCAAGTACAAGTTCTGTGTACTTCTACTTTTACTCAAGTACAAGATCTGAGTACTTCTACTTTTACTCAAGTACAAGATCTGAGTACTTCTACTTTTACTCAAGTACAAGATCTGAGTACTTCTACTTTTACTCAAGTACAAGATTCTGTGTACTTCTACTTTTACTCAAGTACAAGTTCTGTGTACTTTTACTCAAGTACAAGATCTGAGTACTTCTACTTTTACTCAAGTACAAGATCTGAGTACTTCTACTTTTACTCAAGAACAAGATCTGAGTACTTCTACTTTTACTCAGGTACAAGATCTGAGTACTTCTACTTTTACTCAAGTACAAGATCTGAGTACTTCTACTTTTACTCCCACCTCTGCTTTAAAGCATTGTTTTATTTTTCACAAAGTAATCTTACTACTTTCATCAGAAAATCTGAATTCCTTTGTCCCGCAACGGGAAATGTGGATCTCAATAAATATTTTCCAGAACAGAATCCACGAAGACGTGACGGATGTATTTGCAGAACGATCGCCCAGTGGTGACACAGCAACAGAAGCTTTGGTTGAAGTAGGAAATGATTATTATGCGTCCTCTCGGCCTTCCGTATATAAACTACCTGTTGCAGTTTTCTGCTGAAATAAATCTCTCAGCTTCCTGGTCGAAAGCTGACAGGCAGATCTCCTCGGCTGCAGATCCGGTTTCACTGCGTGTTGTCATTCCCCGCGGCCTACAAGTTAAAATGTTGTCTTTCATCTCGTCTCTCGTCTTAACTTCAACCCCCCTCTCTTCTCTGCTGCCTCTTTCCTCCCCACTGTTGTTCCCTTTCAGCGTCTGAAACGTAAGGCGATCCATTAAGTCGGACAGGAAGGTTTCGACATGTGAGGTCAGGCAGCAGGTCTGCTCAGAGCCAAGGTCAACACCAGGCGTGTGTGTGGAGGGAAAACAAAGACAGATGAGGTGAAGGAAACCCGACTCGCCTTCTGAACATCCCTAACAATCACCCAGAGAATAGATATATATGTTAACGTGTAGATAGAAAATACCTAAACGCCTGAAGTGAGCTAGCATTTTAGCACTTCTTGTTCCCTCTTCTCAATCTGTTTTGGTTTGATGCCTGAAATAAGGTCTGTGGTTAACACAAGCTTGCAAGATTTTCAAGTTAATTTTTATAACTTAAAATACGCCAGTAAATAGCCCACGGGTAAATATATCAAGGTTTTACACGTCCTAGTGATTACATATTTGTGTTGGCTTACATGAAGTTAGCAACGAAAGGCCTCACTTGACAAAAGCCATTGGAGGAAAAAGGATCTGATACACGTTTTGTTCAGTATGATAATCTTCTAAAGGCGGCTAATGTTGGGCTACATTAGGAACTAGCACGGTCACATGACTGCACGTGTTTTGTTCAAAATTCAAAACTATTTATTAAAAGAGAGCAAAAGATATTTATTCACTTGCCCAAGGACTCTGTCGCATCATAGAAACTACAGGCAGTAAAGCTGTACCACTTTAACGACCCGTCCACACTATAGCTTCAAAAAAAGCTTGGAGCTGGGCGTGTCTGAAGTTTAGGGATTTTATTCGAGCACCGCGACCAACAACCAATCACATGAATGTCCCGCCCCCGGCATACAAAGCAAAAAACCCCGGGGATTTTATGAAACAGGCGAAAACCTACCAGTTTCACCCACTGTCTCTGCCACCTCCCTCCATGCCTGGTTCCTCCGGTTTGTATCCCGGTAAATAGTTCTGGTCCTAAAGAACCGGGTGATTTGCTACTGTAATTTCTCGTTTAGAATATGAAGAAATTAACTGCGGTCTGGCTCTCCCAGCTTGCACGCGGTTTGATTGGCTAGCGCTTGAACTGTCAGATTTGCATAAACGGGATTTGATTGGCTGACGCTGGCTACTCCGGCGTGTCCGGCTGCAGAAGACTTCTGCAGCTGGAGACGGTGGAGACGGACCGCTATGCTACCCACAATTCAGTTCGGCGAAAAGCGAGGCAACGTGACGTCACTCCATTCAAAGTGAATGGGCAGACGCGTTGGAAACCGTTTTTGAAGCTGTCGAAGCTGTAGTGTGGACCGGCCGTAACCACTATTTCCGGAAAGAGCCTCAAACCTCGTGCGACAATACATTTTCATTAGCCTACACAGGGCGTTGCCTGTACATTTATCATTAGTCAAGACTAGATGAAGAGATACCGTGGTTTAGACTTGGTTCTCTTTGGTAGGTGCACAGACTCAGACAGAGTCTCTTGGCAACACGATCCTCCCAGCATTCGGCCGGCTGGCGAAGTCCCTCCCTACTCTGTCTCTATTCTAGTCATTTGTTTTCGCTAACGTTTCTACAGATATAGTGGGAAACGTTCATAATGCTGCTTCCTAGCTATGCGTGGGTGGGAAGCTCACCCACGGCCAAGGTCAGAGTCTCAGTAACTCACTTCACTACTTACAGCGTCTGCACCTGGCTCTGCTACATTAGTATTGCAAGCTGAAAACTTCCTTCTGTGACTTTTCCCTTCGTTTTCTATCCAATCCATCAAACCTTGGGAGTGGTGATTTTGTCTATTTATTCCAAAGTCATAGCAACATGAAATGAGCACAATAAGCAAATGATGTAATGATAAGAATCAGTCTTTTTAATGTTATATAAAAATAGACTCCACACACGTCACCACCGCTAAGCTAAAGGTTGCTAATGTTGGGCTTTAAAGGAACTACAGCACGGTCACATGACTCCACGTCACCACCGCTAAGCTAAAGGCGGCTAATGTTGCGCGTGATCATGTGATGACGTTTAGTCGTCTCATTTAGACATGTTAGCAGTGTATTTTATGTCTTAGAATAAAACGTTAACATCTCTTCAGCTTGTGTTAACCACAGAGCTTATTTCAGGATAACAACCAAACACATTCAAAAAGTCTTGACTGAGACAAGGGAACAGGAAGTGCTAAAATGCTAACTAATGACCAGCTTTAGGGCTCATTCCTCCTACAGCACTTTAAGAGACTACTAAACGTCATCATGCCTAACATTAGCCGCCTTTAGCTTAGCGTTTTTTACGTGAAGTCATGTGACCGTGCTGTAGTTCCTTTAAAGCCCAACATTAGCTATTTACTTCAGGAGATTGCATTTAAGCTTCAAATATTTTGAAACTGGTGTTAGTATGCGGAGAGCAAAACGTGCAAGTATCATAAACTAAACGTTTGTTTGCCACAGAGATTATTGAATTACCCAAATTCTAGTGATTTTACGTATTGCGCCGAGGCTTCGGAGCGTGTGTCGAGTAATCCCCGAAGCTTTTTGTGAAGCATGTATCGAGGCTTGTCTCGTTTTGGGCCAGTGACGTCATCGATGACAAACGAAGCCTCGCTGCCACTGCTTCAGGAAGCGATTCATATCGGTTGAACCACAACGCTCATAATACCCATGGTGACATAATAAGAACCATATTACCCCTCCTGTACCCGGACCCGCTGGTGACACAATGGAATTAAAATGTATGGTTTAGCCTTTCTCAGGCTGCAACATGGTTAAGTTTATGAATATTACTAAGGAATACAAATACCTCTTTGCAATGTTTACCAGCCTCCTTAGGCTTTTCAATCACAATCAACTGGAATAAAAACAATATTGTTAACATGAACATATGATTTTATGTTCGTTGTTTAGAGTTATTCTAAGGCTTTACTCATTGGGATCTCTGTATGAGATAGAGGCTAGAGCACACTGTTGAGATGTCCAATCTGCCTGTTGTACACACTTTGACCAATAGGGGGTTTGTGTTCAAATGAAGCCCATGATGACGCCTCATGAGATGAACCCTTTTGCGAACCATTTGGCTGGAAAGCTTCGAAGCTTCATAAGGCTTCATCTCGCCATCACTACCAAATTCCAATGGAAAAATCCCATCTGCTTAATTAGTCAAGGGAACCTGAGCTGCTAACTTCCGAGTTGGCCTACAAAAATACGTCATCCCTGCACCACTCCTTTCCACGTGGGATCATATCAGTACTCTGATTCTGTTTAGAAGAACCAACCCTCCCTGCCATCCTCGTTGTTTGATTAATGGTTCCTCTTTGGTGTGAAAACGCTGGATGTGTTTTTAATCTCTCAATCTGTGACGTGCCGCCTACAGGAAACAAAAATATAGAACGATACGCACGAGATATAAATGTGAGGATTAGAAAAAAACATCATTAATCATAATTCAGATTTGCAGTGCCCGCTGCATTATGAAGTGCGATGTTTTACAGTTTGACCACTCCAGAGGAACACACCCTGAAACCCACTGAACATGATGAATGGGTTTTTCCTTCATAGACACTGCCACTTAAAATAGAAAACAATGTAAACATGCCTTTTTTTTGCATCTTTTATTACATAAGTGAGTAAACACTTGTCAGGCCCATCTTATGCTCTAACTTATTATTTACAAAATTTAGTTTTTCTTAGTTTCTCTCCATTATTATTGACTTTTAGCGTCACTAAAAGTCTGCTGCCGCTAATCAGTGAGTCGGTGGTCCACTGCAAAATATCCCACCAATTACGAGAGTAGATGTTCATGATCCCCAGAGGAAGATCAACAATCATTTGGATGAATCCCCTGCAGGCGAATGGCCTTGTCTCTTTAAAATTAAGTTCCCTTAAAACAAAAGTGCACTGCATTCATTTTTTTTCTTGAGTGAAAAGAAATGGTCTTCAACTTCGGTGAATGTGTGAACAAAATGCACATCTGCAAACAAAATGCAACTTACTTTTCCCAAAGAATTGTCAATTAAATCTAACATATATTTTATTGCTTCCTGTTCACCATTGTGTGAGTTAATGTACATTCCTCCCTTTTGAAAATAACCTTTTTACTTGACTTTTTACGAGGAAACCAGATGTTTGTCACAAGATCCATATTGTTTTATTAACCATTATTGCATTCATATTGAAGCTTAAGTTGCTTGTGAAACCATGTGTTGAAAGACTGTATAGCACTTCCCGAATCACAATTATGTATTTATCTGTCTCATTAATTCCTGGAACATATTCATACTCATATCTGTTTTGTTGGCTACTTGTTACATATCACTATATATCTCTAAAACTGCCAAACAGAAGCAAACAATGGAAAGGGTGAGGCTTTAGAACTCCTGTCTCTGAACTGAATGGTTAAGCCCATTAATCAATGGGAGATAACACATGTAAAAACACACCAACGCAAAATCTGAATGGATGGTCTACTTAGTGTTTGTATTAGCTCGTATTTACCAAAGGATTATAATTCTCAACCACCCACTTGAGCGACTGGATTTTTTGTGGCCACACCCTGCCCAATTATTTCCTGCAAAGCACAAGGTGGAGTCGGGGACAACCGTAGTTAAAGAGGCCCTTTCCTGTAGTGTGTTATCTAGGTTGTAGTGCATGTAAATGGTCTGCAGAGGCTAAAATCCCTGTGTTGTATTGGCTAGCACTCCAACACATTGTACGTGATAGGATAAGGGGCGGGACATCTCTAAGTGGTTTACCAATCACAACAGAGCCGACCAGCTAACCAATCGGAGCAGACTGGGCTCTGGTTTCAGACAGAGGGTGAAAAGAGGTGCTGCAGCACATTAAAGCATGGAGAAATGTCACAGGAGAGACACTACATACTGATATACACCTGAACATCAGCAGGAGAGGACTCTTTAAAGTAGAGACACTACATACTGATATACACCTGAACATCAGCAGGAGAGGACTCTTTAAAGTAGAGACACTACATACTGATATAAACCTGAAAATGATATGTCCTCTTTAATTCATGCAATTTATACGGGACAAATTAGTCGCCATGCATCTTTTTCATAACGGCAGAAGCATGATGTTGTAGCTTCATCAGCTCGGGTTTAAGTGCCTTGCTCAAGAGGCGAAAGCGTTACTCATTCACTTCTCTTTCCCAGATTTTCCCAGCTGCTGCAAAATGAATGATTCTAATTATTTTTAGTGAGACACGCACCACAATTTATGTGTGTTATTGTAAACCCAGACAGTGTAGGATAAATCTCTGTGGGTAGCATCGGATAAACACTGTATCCTCGTGTATCTTCCCAGAAAACATAACGTTTTTGACCCATAAAAGCGGCACCAGTGAACGGATAAATGTGGATCTCAGGATAAATATTTAGATATCTCGGCCTGATGGACGATCCGAAGCCGCTCTCCCACCCCGGGACACGGAAAACCAGTTAAAAAGACATTTCCAAACATCCACATCCACATCCATTGCGAAATGTGTAAATCTGACGTCAGTGAGCTTTACGTGGAGCTGACTAAGAAGACACTGTGCAGCCTCTGAAGAGCACTTTACACTCAAGCTTGTAGGTGTCACATTCTCAATTGGTGGATATCTCATTTAAGAGTTAGACTCCCACAGAGCAGGGAGGATTTCACCGTGATGTTCAGCAGAGATCTGACATTATACCTCCAACTGATAGCTGACATTTAGTGGTGATAATCTCTTTAAATTCAACAGTTCATTAGTGTAGTCCAGAGGTCTTGTACGAGATGTAGGAAACAGCGATAGCCCCTTATTCCAAAGCAACACAGTCGTCCCATTACACCCCAGAAAACCTCATTGGATGGATGGAAAAATGCCATTTTAGCCGCTCGCAACAACATTGTTTTCCAGCTTGAGTCCATTTCAATAGAATCACTGCAATCAGTGGATTTGATAGCCCAGACAAGCTAATCTGCACAAATGTTTGCATAGACTGTGTAAACTTTGACATGCTTTCTTAACAATGCTAACCTTTAAAGAGCAGAGAGCTGGAAAGTCTAAAAGGGAGGAAGCTATCGTATCAGCTGTGTTTATCTCATAAATGTCTGCAAACCATCTCTCTTTTTTTAGAGGAACAGAAACACAGCTAATTAGCCATGTTAGCTTCTTCCATTTTAAAACCTCCAGCTCTTCACTACCTCTCAAAGGTCTGCTCTGTCGAGACGGCTCGCTTTCGGTCGACAGTTGAAGTCACAACTAATGACTTGACTTGCAGAACTTTCACGAAATTCCTTGAAACAATCCTACAGCTTCCATTGAAATTAAGAGATTTCACAGCCATGTTTTCCAGATGACTGGAGCCAGACGGTGATGCAGGCAATGCCACATCCTCCCAGTAGACACCAGTGGATCAGGTACGTGCAATCTCAAAGTGCTAGGTTACATTGTAATGTGAAAGCCATTAGAGTTTGATAAGCAGATCTATTTTAAAAATGGATTTCCTGGATCCTGTTTCATATCAGCGACTTCTGTATGTGTGTGTTTCATTAGCAATATACACTAAAGTTGCTGTTGCACCTATAGAGGAAACAGGCTATATTGACCCGTTGAAACACACTATGTAGTAAAAAAAACAACGTCTAGGGGGTGCAACACTTTCAGTGGGACTGACTTTTTCAATGTTGGAGTAGTTTTGACTTGAAAGTGAAAAACACATGTACCAGGTAGTATTGGAAAAACTGTTGAGCAGTATGTATTGTGTGTGTGTGTGTGTGTGTGTGTGTGTGTGTGTGTGTGTGTGTGTGTGTGTGTGTGTGTGTGTGTGTGTGTGTGTGTGTGTGTGTGTGTGTGTGTGATGGCAGCCTGTCTGGGCCTGTCTCTGCTGCTCAATGATCCTCTGAAGGGAGGCGTGCTGTCCTTAAAGCCCAATCAGAGACACATTACTCTGCTCCTCCTGCAGACACATGAGTGTGTTTAGAGCCAGGACACACTCTGAGAGCTGATAANGGCCTTGAGCTGTTGACACGTGTGATCGCAAAGAGAACAGTGCTTAAGGAAAACCCATCCTTGACAATGAAAAGGGCCTATTAACACAAATTCACTTATAAAGACTCTTCTCCGCTTTTTCCAAACAGCGCCCATCCAGATCGATCGATTTATTTGCTTAAAAAGAACGGGAATTTTTTTCCCGTTTCCAAACATGCACATTTGCGCACCTTTCAAAAATAGTTGACAAGTGGGAACAAACTTTTAAAAATTGAAACTTTTTAAAAATAATGAAACTAAAAACACCTTTCTTTCTGTTTTGTTCGCTTGTAAAATGGTTTTACTGCTGTTATCCATTGTGCAGCCAGGCGTGCCACTGCGAAGACATGTTGTATGAGCTTTGCCAACTAAAGGTACGCATACAGAGATATTCTTTATTATGTTGAATTAACGCCTCCTGTGTGTTCGGGAAACGACCCGTCAAATCCGGACCAGATTTACTAACTTTTCGATCAATCATGACTTTTTTTGTTTTACATTCGATTTAATGATACCTTCACAGTAGACATTGGAACATATACAATGCTGATCACCACTTTCATTGCAATTGTTCGGGATGATTTTTACTGATTTATGATTAGACTTTTGTAACACCCATGGTAGTACACCGGTCAAAAAGAAAACGAATTTAGTAACCATCCGGCATCAGATTAAAACCACGCCCGACGGCACACACGCGCACACACAACACACACACACACACACACACACACACACACACACACACACACACACACACACACACACACACACACACACACACACACCACACACACACACATTAAAAATTTGACACATTCGCCGCCTCTTATGTGCAACATAAAACTATATTTAGTAAACAGTATTTATAAATACATACTGATATGAACTGAAGATGAACAGAAACACTATCCTTTCCTAAATACGAAGGCGTCTAACAGCTGCAGTTTAGGTTTAGTTATGTTACAGTTACATCTCTCATCTTCAGAGGTGGTGACACAGCCAGGTGGATGATTTCGAGATGATTATTCTCCCGAGTGGTTGTGTTTGTATAATAACCCTCCTGGTGTTCGGGTCAAATCTGACCGATCTTTATCTACTTTCATCAATCATAAGCTGTTTTGTTTTCCATTTCGATTGGCATTAAGGCTTTATTAATCGCTTCACAGCCTAGACAATTTTTGAACATATAAAACGGCTGATCACCACGTTCATTGAAATTTCTGGACTTTGTAACACCATTTTGGTGTTCCGCGCTAAAAAGCATGACCGGCCCCAATAAAGGGAAAAGGATTGAGTAACCATCCGGATCAGATAAAACACACACACACACTACACACACACACACACACACACACACACACAGGACACACACACACACACACACACACACACGACACACGACACACACACACACAACACACACAGCACACACACACACACACACACACACACACACAACACACACACACACAACACAAAACACACACCCCCCCTTATGTGCCAATCCCCCCCATGTGAATCACACCTGGGGCCACACAACAAACACACACAGAACCATTTTTGATACATTCCCCACTTATGTCGCCCCATCCCCCACGTGTATCACAGACCTGGACACACGTGAATACAGTTCAGTGTCTATTCTTTGTATGTTTACTGCATTCTTCAGGTGTATACCAGTAGTGCTGTACAATATGTACAGGTTTGAAAGGGGTGTTTAAATGAAATTTTGGTGACGATTATGGTTTTTGTGCTTAATGTAATAGGCAGTTAAAACAGGACCGCGTCCAAAAATTGACCGGGAAACACCAAAGTAAGGGGGGGAACGAAGGAGCAACCAGGAGGGTTTTAGTGATTAAAGCGAAAACACTCCAGGTAGAAATGTAAAACAGAATTTGAACTTAATGCCAGGAGGTTGAGACTTGATAAGAGCGTCGCTGCTCATTTTCATTTTGTGCCCACAACTTAAATGTGAAATGTTCTTTAATAGAAGTCTTCTCCTACTCTCATTTTTAAAGTCAGGTCAAACGCATTTCGGGGTAAAAAAAGCTATTTTCTCTTGGCCACACAAGACACTGTTTTTTCATGTTTCACTATGTTTTAGGAAATATAAAGACATTTATAAAATGCTACGTACGGAATATAGGCTAATGGTAAGAAAATGGCTTCATCACATTAACTTTTAGGAGCACAGTCATGTATCTTTTCATAACAAGTAGTATTTAGTTTATTTTTTTGAAAAATGTTAGCGTTTTCCCACACTGTTTTCCAAACCCCCTGGACTCTAACTGTTTATGAAAGTGAGTTTTTTTTAATGTGATCTTGAAGGTTTGATCCGTGCTACTGCCGTAGACTATTTGCAAAAACGACATCCATACCAGAATTGTAACACTTTCATACAGAGCAGATTTACATGTTGTTGGCATTTATCTCATCACAAAGTATAGCTGTTGTGCGCGACAACGTTCAAAACACTCCCCAAACTCGACATCCGAAAACTAATGATGGGACGCAACATATTGTGTTTGTGGTGTGCTGTTGTGGTGTGTGTGTGTGTGCTGGTGTGTGTGGTGTGTGTGCTGTGTGTTGCTGCTGTTTGTGTTGTGTGTGTGTGTGTGTGTGGTGGTGATGTGTGGTGTGTGTGGTGTGGGTGCTGTGTGGTGTGCTGCTAGGAGTGCTAACTGCTGTGCTGTAAAAGTAGTGTAAGTGTGTGCCTGTTTGCGATGGGCAGCTCAGCCAGCTGTTGGGTTGTGGAGTGTAAACAACGGGAGCAACATAATAAAAACAGTTTGTGCATGGTAAATATTTAACGGGCCATAAGTTAGATACACGTGTTAATTACTGGAAACTCGGTGCAGATGCAGCAAAAAAGAGCTTTACTCTGCCAGATTTCAACGGCTGAGATTCTGCCTGCTTTTATACTAAATTTGACACTAAATATATGTTTTTATTAAAACAGATTAATTTACATACAAAATGTATAATCAATATTAGAAACTATGATGCCATTGTATTAGAGTTAGATATAGACCCACACTTAAAGGTGTCCTATCATGGCAAAATTAACTTTCTGATGCTCTTTTAGACATAAAGCATGTTGTCCCCGGGCGTGTGTCAGGTAACTCACGCAGCGTCAGAAAAGTAAGACCGCGGTCTCTTTTGCCTCCGTAGCCCAAATCTCTAAAAACGGGGGGAACCACGGGAGCTGGATCCAGATTTGCGTCCGATATGCGTAATATGCTGAAATGTTTGAACCCACGGCCCTCATCAGAAACGTTGTTATCAGAAACATGATGCCCGACTGTTTTGGACTCGTTATATGGTCTGGTGGTTTACATTAGCATCGCTAACACTCAGGAGCCTAACCTGTATGGAGAGCATGTTGTGTGAAGAAGGCCATGGGGAAAGCTAAAAAGGAAACTCACGTTGGGGTGATAAAACCGCGCAACGAGAGCAAAGCCTTTGAGCTCGCGATTACTTGTTTTCAGAGATAGTCCTTGATAATCCATGATATTGCGTTTCATCACGCAGCTATTTAGTTTAGACAGCTAGCTGCCGAGGTCCCGCATGAGGCTCAGACCTTTTTTTTTTTTAAAGCCTTTATCCCCCAAATCAGCACTTTTGAAACAGGAAGGGGAAATAGAGCGGCATATGAGGCATGGGGCTTAGAGATGGGCTGACTGGTTGGTAGTTTTTAGAAAAAACACTTCATGTTTTTTATGTTTTTATATATCTGAGACCTATGCTATTGCCTAAAAATCGCATGATAGGTGACCTTTAAAAGTACAAATAATGATAACATGTCAATAGTACAACTCTGACATTATTGTTATTGTTTTACTTTTGATACTGTAAACATTTTAAAGTAACGTTTTTAAATACAGGACTTTTCTCCTTTTGGAGAATGTATTACTTACATCGTTTTAGGAGTATTATGGTAGCAGTGGTAGAACTCAATTAGTTTAAAAAGGAAAAGATGCAACAACACAACATACAGTATTTGCCACAGAAAGTAGTGCTCGTTAAAGTACCAGATAAACACCTTAGCTTGCAATATATGTTCATATATTAAAGTGTTTTCCATACTATTTATATGTACATACTTGTCTCTAATATATATTTGTAATGCTAAATAGATTCTTTAAAAATACTTATATGTAATATCTTTATATGTCTGACCTATATTGTAACTTATTTTCTCATATTGTTTATGTTTGCACCGCCAGAACCCAAAGCGTATTCCTTGAATGTGTAAAACCTAACCTGCAATAAACTTGATTCTAAACTTTTACAGAAATTCAGCAAAGGAAGTTATTTTTAAGTCTTTTTTTTCAATTTAATAACTTGACTACAAATGTGCTTATTTGTTGTCATTATAATCTAAGCACCGAGTCATTTGTATTACATCATGCATATTTTATTATATCACTATATATTTTGTATTATGTTTAATATTTTTTCATGTAATTATATTTTCTTATAATAGTTCTCTATTGTTTTTGTTTACTTTTATGTATTCACCCCAACACAAAGTCAAATTCCTTTTACGAGTCAACCTACCTGGTAACAAATCTGATTCTGATTCTGATATTTGGATGACTATTATGTTTGTATTATTCTCTCTCAGGTGTATCGGTGCTTCCTGTCTCCTCTGTGTCTCCTCCATGTCTCCTCCATGTCTCCTCTCTGTTTGCTCCATCAGTCTCTGTCCTGCGGCCTCGGCTTATCAGCTCTGTTGACTCTGTGTTAATCCCCATTAGTTAGCAGGAGGCTCACTGTTTCTCTAACCGCTGTTTTGTCCCCAACAGATCAGCTGGTTAACGGCGGACTGATCTCAATCTGCGGCCGACTGTCTGCACAGAGACGCGCTGATCTCTGCGATAACAGCCCGATGGTAACCTTTATTCCTCCTACTGCTGCTAATTAATCAGCTTTAATGTAGTCTAATGATGAGGAACAACATGTGCGTAAAGAATCTCCATGCACTCAGGAAACATCACTTATTTTTACACAATTTTATGATCGTTTATGTTAATAATTTAAAAAAAATCACCTTTCCTCATATCGCCGAAATAAAAGGTTTACTCGAGTAAAAGCAGAAATACTCAACTGTCCAAATGTTCTGTTTCAAGTCAAAGTACTGCATTCAAAATATAACTACACTATAATATAAGTCTTTCCATCACTAACAACTTGGAGTAAAAGTACTCGTTGTGCGTAATGGCCCGTTTCAGGATCTATTTAATTATAATTACTGATGTGTAAGTGCTTTATTATTATTATTATATTTGAATTTTTTATTTTTTATTTGACTGGTGCTTGATATTTTAACCCATAATTATATTCCAACGTTAATTAATTCATATTTAGTACAAGCTAATAGTCTAAATCTAAAAAGTAAGTAGCTCTTAAATACAAAAATAAAAATCCTTAAAATATCACTCTAAGTAAAGGGTCTGATGTTAAAATGTGACTTAAGTAGAAGCACATAAATATCATTATTTTATTAATATTATTATTCTGTTTTTCTCGGTAAGTGGCACAGAAAAAAAATACTTAAATAAAGTACAAGTTCCTCAAATGTGTAGTAATTGAGTAAATGTACTTTCATGTTTATTCCATGTTTTGTATAAGCTAATAATCCAAATCTAAAAAGTAACTAAAGCTGTTCGATTAAAAATAAAACTAGAAATACTTAAAGTCTTAAAATCCAACGTACACATTTGACTAGAAGTACATACTTATGATAATAAAATGTATTAGTATTAATTATTTGATTACTCTGTTCTTGTCTGTAAGTGGCACAGAAAGAAACACCTTAAATAAAGTAACATTTCCTCAAATGTGTACTTAAGCAGAAGTACTTACATATTATAATTTTTATTAATATTACTGTTCAAAAGAAAATACTTAAATAAAGTCAAAGTTCCTCAGTAAAGGGTCTGATTTTAAAATGTGTATGTATTTAAAAAAGTACTTAAATATTATTTGATTAATATCACTATTCAGATTGTATCAAGTGTCTGCAAGTGGCACAGAAAGAAAACCCTTAAATAAAGTGCAAGTTCCTCAAATGTGTACTTAAGTGTAGTACTATTGTAAAGTAAAATGTACTTCAGTTATTGTACTCCGTTACTCTCCACCTCCCTGAGCTCCTGTCAGTCATCACAGCTGCTCATAAGAACCAGAATAAATGAGCTCTGCGCCTCCCGCTGTTCCTCTCAGGCGGAGCGTCTGTCCCACATTAGCACTGAGTGGCTGTAATTATAACAGAAAGGCTTTTGGGGAAGCGACCGTTCTCAGGCCGGAGGAACAATTACGCGCAGAGAAAAACAGCAATTGACGCTTCCTCTGCGTAATTTACACACCATTTCCACCATAATCTTTGTTACTGGGAATTATTGCAGCAAATAAGTCTGCAGGTTTATGTCCGAGGAAACACATTTGCTCTGAAATTGACCCCCTTCCTTGCGTGTAATTTTGTTTGGCTCTTATTTATCCGTAATGACTAATTAACGCCACTAATTAGGCTGCATGGTTTTAAACAAAGGCGCTTTGTAGCGTCCTGGAAGTCTCCCATTTAAAAAAAAACACTTACTGCAAGCCAAAAGAGTTCTTTGTCAGACTTAGAGTGCAATTTACCAATAAAATAACAGACAAGAGCAGCATGTAGAGTTATTTATAGGAGCTCAACCCTGAGCAGCTGCGACAGTGAGAATAATGTTAGCAAAATATTACAACTCTGAAGTTTAACTGTATAACTTTGATCGGTTTAAAGTATTTTTTTTACAGTGTTATTATTCTAATTGAGAATCAGAACATGTTACTGCAGGCCAAAGCGAGTTCTTTGTCATCAGACTAAAAGTCCAATTTACACAGAAAACCTGAAAGAAGTTGCAACGTCTTCCATTTTGAGAGATGGAATCAAATACGGTTGATCAAATTTGCTTTTTGAATGACTCCCACGTTTACATTCAAATGTCGATAAAACAGGTCAATTGAATCAAATCGTTGGTCCTTTTGGATCATTTGCAACCAAAAAAGCAGATTCTTAAAACATCCCTGTCAAGACTCTGTTTTATTTTGTATTAATACTCACTTTAGACTCATGGATTCTGTGAAAAAAAACTTTAAATGTTCCTGTTTTTCTGTCATTTCTTACATCTACTTTAGTCTACTCTTACATCTAACCGTTTTTTAGTTTTTATTATAAGAGTCTTTGTCCCGCCAGGATTTAGTCTGTTACCTGTGAGAATAGCCTCTATCTGAGCTGAAATAACACCCTCAAACTGAAATAATAGCCGGGACATGAACCTCACTCCCCCTCTTCCCCTTTCAAATTCTCCACTTCGGGATAAATGGTGAAACTTGTAGCAATAATACCCCCTTCTTTCACACAAACGCCTCCCCGCTGCCATCACCTCCAGCCCGGCTGGGGACCTTTGGAGAGCCTTTCTCCGCGAACAAAAAACGCCCCCTGAAGGGGAACAAAAGTGACCACATTTTTCCTCCATGTCCCCAATTCTCCGCGCAGAATAACCCGCTGCCTGTCCCTCAAATGGGAATATTAGGACGTCAATCTCACGGCCCCTGCGCGCTTTTGTCTTTGCTGAGTGCCCGGCTCTGCCTACCACACACCTTTTGTCCCACAATCCAATAAGAGCCATTATTCCCACTCCTTTGCGTGGCTGCAGCTCGGTTTTTGGGGTATTTTAGGTGCCTAATCGCGTCCTTTAAAGGACCCCAAATGGAGAATTATACTTCCTCCTTTCACTTCGCTTGGCACCGGGACAAAGAGTCCCTTTAGCAGGTTCTCCTGCAGCAGATCTGCCCAATATGTTTACGAGACACATTTAACTGCGAACATTTGATTCGCCCCTGTGACCCCAAATCGGAGCAATAATAAAGAGAATTATTATTCTTTCTTAAATTATTTAGGTAGAAAATACAGTTTCAGGTCAGCACATGACGTTTGAAATCTAATAAGAGGATCAAATGTTTTCTTACAAAATCAAACGCACCTTGTTCTCATGTCTCGGATTTATTTGAATAGATGTGAAATAGACTGAAACAGTTCTCTTTTCAACCAAAAACCACAACACTTAAAGCAATTTAATCTCTCCATAGACTAACAATATACCATTTAAAAACATACATGAAAAATATGAACCATCTTTTTTGTTCAAATAAGGAGAAATGCGCAAATCTTGTGCGTAATGTCCCCCCTGTGCCTCAGTCCAAGTGCCAAAATAGAGCACTAATAATAATTGAAAAAAATACATCAACTTTAACCCAAGCGTTGTCAGTTTAGGTGCCACACGCCTTTACGCACACTTATTCCAGCTTCGAAGTAGCCGGAAATACGAGTGAATGTCAAGTCATCGGACACAAGAATCCAAACTCACATCCTTTATATATAAAATACTATTTTCTGACCAAGTTTGGACCAAGTTAACACACTTCTAAAAGCTTGTGGGTTAAACCAAATTGCAAGAGCTCCAAAAAAAGAAACAGTTCTGGTCTGGTAAGGCTACCAGGAATCCAAACTCCCATCCTTTATAAAATATAAAATACTAATTTCGGAGCTGAGTTCTGACCAAATGAACACACTTCTAAAAGCCTGTGTTGACCAAAATTAAAAGAGCTCCATTTATAAAAAAGAAATACAGTGTTCTGGTGAGGCTACCAGGCCCGGATCCCCTGCAGGGAGCCCTGGCAGGATGCGACCGATGTCCCTTGGTGAGCTTGGGCCTGTGTTGATCCTCCGAGGCTGCTCACATTTCCCAAGTTCATGTTCATGAAGGCGCTGGAGGTGCTGGAGGGGGGCAGGGAGGGGATGCTGGTGTATGTGCAGCTGTAGTTGCTGTTATAAGCGGGGTTGTTGTAAGTATACGCCGGGTATCCGTTATAGGTATACGGGTTGGATCCATACGGAGCACCGGAGTACGTCTGCCCTCCCCCCAAACAAGGCTTCCCATCTCGGACTAACACCGGCACAGCGACGCGTCTCGGCGGCGGAGGGTGGTGCTGCCCCACCGCCTCCAGAGACTTGTCCTGCCGCTGCCTCTTGCACTTGTAACGGCGGTTCTGGAACCAGATCTTCACCTGGTTGGAGGTGAGTTTGAGGCTGGACGCCAGGTGCTCTCGCTCCGGGGCGGACAGGTATCGCTGCAGCTTGAAGCGACGCTCGAGCTCGAAGACCTGCGCCTGGGAGAAGAGCACGCGGGGCCTCCGCCGGCTCCGCTGCTTCTGCGCGGGCCGATCACAGTCAGCCTGCCCGCCCTCCGAGGTCTCCTGCCGGGACACCAGACCGCAGCTCTCTGGGGAGGGAGGGAGGACACGGAAGAAGTGTTAAAATCTCAAATCCTAACATGTTTTTTCAGAAGTAAAAAACAATGTAATTCCAACGTTATCAGTGTACAGCTAATACACCTTTGGTAGTTTTTGAGCAGAAGTCTTAGCAGTAAAAACTGTATTAAATAGTGCACATTAAATCCAAGAAATATCCACCACAAAACTTAAACAGGACACTTCTCCTATAGCTTTATTAAAAGTCCGATATGACAACATATGTTTTAAGCAAGAATGCGTACACAAAAAAGCTTAGAAACCATTATGAAAAATAAACAATAATATGCCGATTATATTATTCCAACTGAAGCTAGGCTACAACACTAAAAACCTCATCACATAGTTCAAAATAAATCCAATAATATCCACTGCCGGGACTAAAACTCAAACAGAAACATCTCCTTTGCTGAATGAACTTCTGAAAATGTAAAAACTTTAAGCTAGAGGCACAGAAAAGCTCAGGAATCATGCCCCAACCCGTGCACTTAGTAGACTTTGAACAGAAACTGCAGCACACACTTTAATAAGTGGATCAAACATGAGATCTCCATAGCTTCAATTAGAAACTACCATAACATTACAAAACAATTATATAAATTAGACAATTTCACACCTGGTTAGACACTGATCTTTAAAGGATAAACCGTGCAACAAGTACAAAATAAATCGGATTGGTTTAAAATACAGTTGGCCAATTTTAATTTTCAGACAGATATTATGTACACAAAGTAGTGTAGTAGTATCTTAACTGTTTATATCTAATGAGTAATTATCTCATGTGTTGGAGCTGGGTGTGTTTATCAGAGCTACTTCTCGGTGTCTTTTCTTTTACAGCCTCTTTAAACTAATTGTCGGTTTATGGTCCACACATCATAACAGACTGGCGTAACGAAGCCCTGCAGACTGTTTGACAGACTTTACTGGATCCTTCAGAGTTAGGGATCTCCAGCGTGTGGATAACTCTTTACTGGGATAATGTTTGGTGAGTAAGCATCTTAGGACAAATACTTCTCTATATAAGTTAGAACATATTAACAGGGATTTTGGCATGTGCACAGCCATTGACTAATAGTGGGGATCATTTTTAAGGTCACACAAGTGATCATATACTAATTAAAATACTGGAATAATTGGCCATAAAATAGCTGCATGATTATTTAGAAAATTACACAACATTTATTTTTTCCTTCCAGTTTTTGCTTGACATTTTATGACCTTTTACGTATACTAAATGAATACCAATTATTAGATTTTTTTAAATTATAATTTACATGTAAGAACTACATCATGCGTAAAAGAGGTAACGTGTCTCATTTGCCATGACTTCACTTTGGTTAAGGTTGCAGGTTACGCTGCTATTGTTGCTAAACATGCGAATGATTGTCTCGCCACCAAAACTGTTACATTCAAATCAGGAACACACATTTATAATTTACGCTTTTTTGTGTTTTCTCTGTAAAACCCTGATAATGGTGCATTGATTCTTATTGCACGGTTCCTTTGTTGCCTTTTGTCTGCACAGTAGCGGCTTGAACTCACTGCTCTCCTGCTCCTCCAGCTCGTTGGCCTCCAGCTTGGCTCCCTGCAGGCCGGGGTGCCCGTACATGTCCGGGGAGAGGCTGGTGTCCCCGCGGTCCTCCTCTCCGCGCACCGCCAGCGCGCTCAGGTACGCCAGGTTATCCTCTCCGTCCGAAAATGAAGGACTTTCCCGGGCCGCTGCGAGCATGCAGGACGGTGGGGTTTGGAAGTGCTGCTGCTGGGGAGGTGAACCGGGTAACTGCTGGGTTTGGACCCGGTGCTGGAGCTCCAGAGATCCGGCCTGCTGCTGCTGCTGCTGCTGCTGCTCCATTTTCAGGATATCCTTGACGGAAAACGGCGTGGAGGTGAGCGGACTCTGCAGCATCATGTCATCCAGCTCCTGCTCTACAGCTCCGAGGAAATGAAGCCCACGGAGTAACATGCACTCCTCCTTTCCCTGCACTCTTTCTCTAACAAATAATTGAGCCTAATAGCTCCTTCTCGCGTAATTGGAGGTGCGTTAAGCCTCTGGAATCCTTCATCGCAGTGAAACGCACGAAAACATGGGTATTAGTTCCGGTTTTGTCCATGCAGGTCTCCTGTCTGACAGATGTAATATCGGGCGTTGTGAGTGGAGTTTGGACCGGGACGAAGGAGCGCCTCTGCCTCCTCTGGTGTCAGGGGGAGGGGTGAGTGTGAAACGGAAAGTGCGTGCAGGCTGGAAGCGATTTGGGAAATCGAGGGGGAGAGAGAGAGGGAAGATGGGGCGTGTACGTGACGTGTGTTCACGTACTGGTTTTGTTTTCGGTCTTATATAAATATGGTGGACAGATAATTGTAGCTACTGACCCCCACTCCTCTCCACTCTCTTCCTAACGCACGCATTTTGATACAAAAATCACTTTGTGAGTCTTAACCTTTGATTGCAAAAAGATCATCTATAAATGTGCTCTATTATGTTTTAATACGTGTTAATTGTAGTTTGAATGATTCCACAGTCGCTCAGTGTATTGGAGTCCTTGTGTTTGCCCGTGCGTAAATCAGTGCGCTCTTTGGAGAGGCGCAGCGTGCGGCACACTCGCTTTAAGGGCAGTGGCACGTCAAGGTCAACAGTCAGGTCAAAGGGTAATAGAGGCAGGAACCCGTAGTTGTTTAACTTCATCCAGAGGGTTGGTGATAGGGGAAAGTGGAACTAACACATTCAGGTGGATTTTCTCTCTGGTTTTCCATTTGTATAGTATTTTCGTATATTTGTGTCAATAAGATCTGCGGTGAAGCCTGTCTCGTCTTTTACTTGAGAGGTTTAAATAACCCTTTTGACTTTACGTTACAATTAAAAGGGAGTAACATGTGAGTTTTGGCATATTCAAAAAAAATGGGCCCTGCAGATCTCACACAAACTCCTGAACTGTGTGTTGAGTTCTTTTTCGGAATGGCTCACCAAAAAGACACATCATGAAGCTGAGGCTTGTTGGACTTCTCTCAGAGTTTCAAAACGTGTTTGCTCGTTTGAGAAATGTCCAAGTGTTCAAAAGATGTGTTATGTCAGACTCTACAACAGTGAAATGTGCACATGACTCATATTCCAGAAATATACACATGTTCTTATTTTATGTAATGAAGCAGCATTTCAATAAATGCCGTGTAAGTTTTTAACATCTCACTCTTGACGTATTATGTTAAAACGCCAATAAAGCCAAGTGCCTTTTACTCTTTGAAAGGGCTGATTTTGCTTTTCAAAGTACAATTTGTAAGAAGACCATACTGAAGAAAACATTAAAAAAGGTTTATTTGCAAAATTCTAGATAAATATATAAATATAAAAAAACACGTGCAATCAATATAGAAAAAGCTTATTAAATGAACACAAAATATGATTTCCTCCAATCTGGGTTATTTTCTTTGACCTCAAATGAATCCCCAATTACCTAAAAGTATATATATGGTCAAACACATTTGTATCCTAATGACCAACTGTGTCCTAAGCAGTTTTAAAATAAGATAAAATCAAATTGAACTTCATTAATCCCCGTTAAACAGCAACAGGGTGAGATTGAAAAACAGCACAGATTCACAACAACACCCTTTCCCGCAACATAAGAGAAAGCATTAGCTATGAATGTAAAGGAAAAGTGTTCCAGAGGTTAAGGTACAATATTCAAAATAGTCTTCATTCCCCCCTCTCTTAATTTGAGAGTTAGTTTTTCCTCCTGCAGCAGCTTCTCTCTTGGGGTCTCTCGTCTCTGTTATCGCGGGTGTTGTATTAATAACCCTCCACGGGCCGATAAGCAGGGCCCCCGGGGCAATTAAGATTCCTGCTGGAAAACTGACGGACGTTTTTAGCCGGAGCTAATCTGCTGCTATCAGCTCCTCTTTCCGTTTTCAGCGGGACCTCCACCTCTCTCCCCCCGCTGCCCTCGCTCCTCCTGCGGGCTGCTCTCTCAGCTAACAGCCGGCGAAAAAAGGATGTGATTAAAACCAATATAAATACACTTAATTCAGATTTAACATGTTCATTCGTGTCCTGATTCTATAGTAAAACCACAATGATAAGGTTTGCATGTAATACAAGTTATGATGAAGGTTTCTGTTGCAATTAAGACATTTCCACACAAGCGTTTTTTAATGTTATTATGTTCCATTATTTGCTATAATTTTCAAAGCTTTACCCAAACATCATTACAGTATTTTACTATTTTCATTTTTTATATTTCTTTTGTAAATGACTCATCAATAAAGACAATCCATACGTAGACATGTTGTAATATTAACAATGATGCTAAAATACAGTGCACATCTGTAATAAGGTCAAAGTGACGTGAGTAATGCAATGTTGAATGATACATTCATATAGGATAGTGCAGACCATAACATTGGAACTGTTAGAAAATATTAATATATAGTAGATTATTGTTTCCGAAATATGTATAAAGCATTTTTGTGGTCCTACATCACTTTTTGGGTCGCACAAAAAAATCACAAATTATTGAACATCTGAATTGTTCTTCTATATTGGAGCTTTCTAAGTGTGTCAAGCTTTTTCTGTTTTCTCTGTGATATCATTATGCTGATGCAGAGTGAGTGAAATGTCGGTGCTGTTAAAGAAATTATTCAGTCATCATTTTCTCTAGGGCAAAATAGTATTTATTAACAAATGCATTCGTGTCAAAACAACATAATGATATTAGTGTATTGGACAAAGAATACAGAAAACAAGACTCTCACTGTGTGCCCATGTTGAAAGTTCTCTAAACTGGATGCTGCCTGGCGTCTCTCCTCCTCTGCGGGTACATCCAGCAGGTAGTAAATATAATATAATAATATATGTGCATTTCAATCTGTGCACGCTGGAATCAGACAGATATATGTGAGTTTGTCCCTGCAGACTCCACGGCGACCCTCTCAAATTCATCCTACATCATCATCAGCATGTCCTCGTAAAAAAAAGTGCCAAACGGCCGGATAGTGTTTAGACTGGCACCCAGCCGCCTCCATTTACTTTAAATAAGCATTAAATCCAACGACGCCAGGCTGAGCGCTTTGTTTTCTGTGTGTGAGGAGAGCCAACACTCAGCATATTGGAAATAAAATAAAAACTGTTTTAGTCGGACTTAAGTGACGGGACCTTTGGCTTTGTTTGGATGGTTATTCTTGGACAAGTTCAGGGATCTCCAGAGGTCCAAGAGGGGTTTCTGGGATGGATTTCGAGAAAGTTTATATGAGCATCTCAATTGAAACTCATAACACACATTTTGTTGTTCAATCGAACAAAAAGGAGATCATTAAGGCGCAAACCAAAGAATGGAAGCCCTGATCACTTTGACTCAAATACTTTCACCTAACTCTAAACCCCTGAAATCAAACTAAACTGACCCCGTGCTCCCTTCAAAAAGTACTTTTCATAGACTCTTAGAAAAAATAATGGGTCTGCGGAGAGCATTTCCCAGCGATCCCAACTCGTCTATTACCAAAGTTCAGGGAGTTCAATGCAAGTCAATAGGCGCATTCACACCGCAGTACTTTTCCCACAAAGNTTCATGAGAACTTAGTTCATCAGAACTCTTTAGTTCTGATGATAACAGATCGCGTTCACACCGGAATAAGTCCCTGGGGGTGGATTAGGCAAATGAAGCCGCTGACGTCACTTCTTCTTCTTCTGCTTTGGGTTTACTGGCAGGCCGCAAACAACTTCACGGCGTATACTGCCGCCCAAAATCCCCGGCCGGAAGTCCCCGGTTGTTGGGGACTGGCTTCAGTAGAAGCTGCTGGGACTCCCAGCAGCTTCTACTGAAGTAAATCCGAGTAAATCGCCATAACGCCGACATCTCCACCGCTCCCATGTTTTATTTTGTGTTGCCATAAATTAGTCTCTCTGCGTTTCTGCGCTGGGCTAATGCTAATGGTAATAATGCTAATAAAATGGTGGCTTCACAACACTTTTTTTTTGTTTTACGGGGCGTGGTTTGCAATCCGCCCAGCCAATCAGAAATATAGCTCTTTTCTCACAAGAGAGCCGCATGACAGTCCCTGCTCTCTAGCAGGGACGGGAAAGGGGGTAAAAAGGTTCTCATGAACTAATTTTAGTTCCGGCTCTTTTTGGTGTGAACGCGACATTTCGGAACTATATCGGAACTAAAGTGGGAAAAGTACTCCGGTGTGAATGCGGCTATTGGGACTCCCTGATAGTTGGAAATCGATGCTAAAGGCCCCCCCTCTGCGTTTGATGGTGACGCCAAGGGATCTTGACATAACGTCACTATAGTAC
Organism: Notothenia coriiceps; assembly: GCF_000735185.1. Taxonomy (NCBI): domain Eukaryota; kingdom Metazoa; phylum Chordata; class Actinopteri; order Perciformes; family Nototheniidae; genus Notothenia; species Notothenia coriiceps. The sequence continues at coordinate 15,413 of NW_011368062.1, read as the reverse complement.
GAGTTGGGAGTGAGAATGTGTTGCGTCATATTATCATACAATCCAATTATACTTTACGGGAAGTCTAGAAGGACACATTTACATGGACACCAATATGTTCTTGTCATTCTTGGGCTTTGATAAATAAACCAATAAAGTCTTGAATCCTCAAATCTCTGTCTTCTAGAGCCAGTTTTAACTAACAGTTCTCCAGATGATACAAAAAAATATAACCTTTACCTGCCCTTTAGGACACCACATAGAAGCATTTTCTGACCTGATGCACCTATCGAGTTAAGTTGCCTTTCGTAATGTTTACAAAACACAGATGATAAAGAAATCTGTCTTATGGTGTGGCCATGGGGTTAGTGTTTGACCCACAAACCCTATTTAGATCGTGAGAAGCATCTAAGTTTGGGTTGAAATGACTACTCTGTTGGACCATTGGCTTTTATTTTAGTAAGATTAAACAAACAGCAATCTACTATGATTAACTGTGTCCTTTTTTATCATTCTGCAACTTAGTCTCACAACAATGTACTTAAGACAGATTGACGATAGTCATTATTACAATGACTGAGGTGTTTGTCACCTAAATGTAAAGTATTCACATGAAAGCTAAATAGAGGTAAGTTGAAATGTTACCTTACTTAAATTTCTTCTTTCCTTCCCCACATTTTTGCTTTGTTTGATTTATTAATTACACTAATTGATTTCAAAGTGTGCCACAGTCACAACAGTCTCATCAACATTGTTTTAAGCAGCTTAAAGCAGCTGATTTTAGCAATGCAAACTTGACCTTAAAGGTTAATTTTTGATATTATGAACATTTACTTTGTGTGGGTGTTCCTCAGGGGTCATGACTTGGGCCTCTGAGGTTTGTTGAAAGACTGCACTTTTTGTATTCCACAGACTGGAGAGGGAAGGACCCTTATGGTCCAGCAGTGGCTCAGTCAGCAGGGGCTTGGACTGGGAGCTTTTGGGTTCAAGTCCCCGACCAGACCTAAAATATGGGCTGTGGACTTCTACTTGGAGAGGTCCAAGTTCACCTCCTGCCCTGCCGTGGTGCCCTTGAGCAAGGCACCGGACATCCCCCTTCCCCCCCTCACTCCCATTGCTCCCCGGGCGCTGTGCAATAGCTGCCCACTGCTCCTGGTACTAGACTCCTGGCACTGATGGGCTAAAAGCTGTGTGCTGTGTGCTCTGCATGCGTGACCATTAAAGAGTCAATTCTTATCTCATATTTTTATAGGCTCAAATACTTGGTTCATAAACATGTCTCCATTAATCTATATATATTCGCCTTTAAAAATATTTTATAATATTCTGAACATGTCTTAGGTGTACCTCAAGGAACATGACTGGATCCTCTGGGGTTTTGTGTATGAAACCAACAGGTTTTGTTTTTCCTGCAGACTTTATCCATCAGGAGGAAGGATGTAGTTCAGCTTGTAAAGCCTGACGGTGCTGACAGAGCTGGAAGGAAGACGATGACCTCTGAGCTGCTTCTGTTCGGTCTTTATCTTCCACACACACACACACACCCACACACGAACACACACACACACACACACACACACACACACACACACACACACACACACACACACACACACACACACACACACACACACACACACACACACACACACACACCTTAACAAGTGTAGAGCTTTACTCCTCCTGTTCTGAAAACCTGCAACAATGAATTTTCCTGAAAGATAAAACGTTAAGAAATAAAATGTACTTCTAATGTTTACATGTTAGTAGTTTGATACTCCTCAGGTTGCATAAAAGGATTAGGGTACAGTGGTGGATGAATTTACTTAAAGGAAAGCAATGCTATGTAGAAATACTCTGGTACAAGTAGAATTCAAAAAAGTATGACCAGCTTAAAGTTCCCAAAGTTAAAGTATGGATTATAAAGCCCTATTCAGAATAATGTCCAATATGTATTTGGATAACATGGATACATCAATATATCCCTTTAATGTTGCATCAGGTAAAAGTTAATACATATATATCTTATTAATTCGTCTTTATTGACCATGCATACAATAATCTCAAATAGACAAGAGATGATTTATGCCATATTTCTTTCGGATATTATTATCAATGTGCAGACAAATGTGTGCCTGAATGCATCACATAACTATGTAGAAGTATATGCAATGCAGTTACACCTGCAATTACGAAATGAACTTATAAGTGCATATTATTTATTTCCACCAGTGATAAAGTCTTACTGCCAGTAAATGTGCATTATGTTCAGATGAGGTTAAGTAAAATAAGCAGAATGTCCTTAGATTGTAACATATTCAAAATTATCATCAGTTTCGTTATGCTTGATAATAATACTCCTTTAAATAAACGCTTATTACAATTATTGATATTTACCTTGTTATTCTTAAGCCTCTTGATCTGGGGGCTATAACTTTCCTGTTATCTCAGTTATTATGGATTCAGAGGTCAGTATGCACTGATGGTATCTATCCGCACTCCCCCCCCCTCTTTGTGTGTGTGTGTGTGTGTGTGTGTGTGTGTGTGTGTGTGTGTGTGTGTGTGTGTGCGCGCGCGTGTGTGTGCGTGTGTTATGCACGGAGGTAACAATAGGAAATGCTACACCTCTTGTCTGCTGTCATTTGCGGCCCTGCGGAGGCGCCAGGCGGCTGTGATGGTTGGATGGAGAGAGGAGAGATAATCTCAGCCAAAAGTGTGTGTGTGTGTGTGTGTGTGTGTGTGTGTGTGTGTGTGTGTGTGTGTGTGTGTGTGTGTGTGTGTGTGTGTGTGTGTGTGTGTGTGTGTGTGTGTGGGGACAGTTTTGAAGATGGGATGTCTGAACGAGTGTCAGCAGGCTACAGAAACACTAAAACTTTAATAGTGTTTTAACTTTAAAGAGCAAGAAAGTAAGCACCCTCGTCATGTTTATGTTAAACAGTTAACTCATTCAAACTATATAAGTGAATAAATAACACAGACTAATAAACGATTAGTTATTCCAGCAACAAAATGAGAAAAAGCAATATGCTATATCGGACTTTATACAAAAAACAGCAACAGAAAAGCAAATCGGTGGAATTAAAAACGAGAGGATGTCGGAAAACTAGATTGATAATAAAGGCCTTACTAAGGAATCGGCACTATGTTATATAATATGTTTAATAAAATGATATATATAAAAACATGTATACATTTGAAAATAGTCTCAAAGCATTTGGAAACGGGAGGCTAAGAGATTTGCAAATGGTCAGTGCGTCTCGTTGAAGATTTTCGAAGTGACTACAATTGGTTACATTTATTTTGCGTATTTTTTTTACATTGGAAGAAATGTCCTCAAATTGCAAAAAGCATAATTCGGTTTTATAATTTGAGAGTTTTTGACATTAAATTAAACCAATTTACTTTTGTCACTATATTATCATAAATTTGTATATATTGTCCCAATGAATGAGATCAATATTTCGTGTGGGATAATACATTTACTGAAGATGACAACAAGCTGTGAAACTGTGAACATTAAAACCTACTTTACTAGCCTAGAAAAAAGTGATTTGTTTCAAATAAATGACAATTACGTAAATATGCAATTGTGAATCCTTGACACAGTTCCTTTATTTCTCCTCGGCTCCTCGCGGCTGTAAAAGTTCGCGCGTCTCGCTGATTTCGGCTCAGAGGTAGGACTCGTGCACGGGTGCATTTCGCGCGCGCGTGTGTGTGTTTAGATAGCCTCGGCCTGAAGCCAGTAATAGCTCCATTAAGCAGAGTGGGAAGACGCTATCTCAGTGATCCGTAACGTCTACGTCCGCTCAGCAGTGGCCACACACCTCCAAAAAAAGAAAGAAAAGAAAACACGGCTCCAAAATAATCCTGGAACAAGAGGAATAACATTTATTAACCCTTCTGTCGTGTTCGTTTCTCCCCCCTTACCTTGGGGTTCCCGGTCTGTTTTAAATGCTCTTATTGACACAACAACTGTTTATCATCACCACGTTTTATTTAACTCCCTTTTAAGGTGTAAACAATGTCTCAGACTACTGGTTTACACGAACAACTGCAGTGAACAAACAAGCGACTCTGAAAATGAATTATAAAATGAACATTTGGTCGGTTTATAGGTGTACTCTGATGGATGAACATAAAGTAGCCCATTCGTATGGCGGGCATTTTTGTCTGGGAACACCGTCGTTTTTACAAAGTTGACTAAACCATTCAAAACTCAATGAAAGTGGTGATCAGACGCAATAGAAAAACTTAAAATTGATCAAAATCGGTCAGATTGGACCCGCAAACCATAGAAGGGTTAACACAGAACTCTCCCCCCTTTCTCCATTATTCATGCACAAAAGAACATTTATTTTCTTCCAAAGCTCAAGTGTGTTTATGTCCTCCTGGTGAGTCATCAACAGGCTGCAAATAAACCTCTCAACAACAAAAAAAGAATCACAAATAACGCCTGACACAATATAAATAACATTTATTTGGAAATCGCAGCCAGATCTTTCCTACCCCTTTTCTCCATTATTTATGTCCAAACACCACATCAGTTCGTCAGAAGTGCAACACATAATGATAATGTTGTGAGTTTACGTCCTGCTGATGTTCTCATTCAGATCCCGAGTCGTTCAAAGTTCGGGCCAGGCCTCTATATCTCACACACAACCCCAGATACTCCGCGTGACGCAACAGGCTGTGTTTATGCTCGCGCCCGGCCTGCTGTATAAATTGTGGCGTTGAATGGTTTACCTAATGGGACTTCTGTTTCTCGTTTTCTGTCACCCGGTGCGCCAGACTCTGCTGACAAACGACCGACTTTTACCGGCAGAGGAATTCCTGATTTATGTGGGAAATGAAACGAGAGCGAAGGTTTTTTCTCCTACTTAAATACATGCAAATAAAGTAAATGATCTCCACCCTCTGCAGCCATTAGGATCGGGAGGTTTGTATATAAATGGAGGTTCTTCCAGAGTGATGGATGTGTGTTTTGTTATTTAGTTTCTCATATCGATGAAGGAGGGATACACTGGATCTGAAGCAGGGAGGGAGTAAAGCCTCCACTTCCATTGTTATTACTGCAGAGGAAACAAGTCGTTACTGCGGAGCTCTGATTTATCACCGTGTTGTTCCCAGAGGTCGAGAAGTACTCACATCTCTGAGTAAAAGTACAAGTACTCACATCTCTGAGTATAAGTACAAGTACCAGAGTGTAGGAATACTACACAGTAAAAGTCCTGCATTCAAAATGTTACTCAAGTGAAAGTACAAGTATCTCCAAATTGTACTCAAGTACAGTACTTGCTTCTTAAATTAAGTAGTTTCCTTAAAGGTTTAATTTAAAGATAAAACAATCTATAGAAATAAAAGGCTCTTTAGTCTTATCACTCACAGGGATTACTTTTTCTCGTGGAGCATTTTCATGATGACTAATTTCCCCAGATAAACTCCCAGACCACGTGATGATTCCTCGTCCGAGAGGGTCTGTCTGTCTGTGTTTAAACTGCGGGGCATTAGTGCCTGCAGGGGGGAGAAAGAGGGGGAGAAAGAGGGGGAGAAAGAGCAGGGGAGACAGAGTATCCATCATGACTCCCCTCCTGCGCCATTAGAGCCCCTTCGCCCTTCTTTCTCTCACCGAGCGTCTCCTTTATCAGCTCTCTATCTCCAAACAGCGTCCAGCCGGGCTGCTTCCCAACCTGCAGGGTTTTTTTTACCCATCAATCACTGCGCGAGGCCCGGCCAAAGCTCTGTGCCTCTGCCTGGGAGTCAGGGAGCTGCTTTGGATGTAAAACTAACTGAGGATTTATTTACTGAAATAAAAAGTCTGCGTAAATGTAAGCGTACAAAAATGGAAATGGCAAGTGTTTGTAAAACAACATTTAGAACAAAGAGAGAGAGATAGTGCAGGCAGGAAAGGGATGGATTGTGAAATTGAAAAATAAACATATTAAGAAACGTTTTTCTATTTTAATAAATATTATTGTGGACTTCCTTAAGGAACAATTCCGACTGACATTGTTGTATGACATGTTTCTCTCTATAGCAAGAGCACGCAGGACATACAGAAAGTGCCTCTAGGGAAATGAATGAATATTTGTCAAATTAAATAAGGACAATAATAAGAACTGTATTCTATTTTAAATAATAACGTTGTGGACTTCATTACCATACTGTTTTCTTCCATAGAAATGGACTACATTTTCGACTGAGTCCAATATCCGTGTCATAATGAGAGCACAATAACCCAGAGCTCTTTATCAAATTGAATAAGGAAAATAATAAGATTATTTTAATGTTTTAGGAAATTAAATTGTTGTCTTCATTTAGGGAATCATAAAACATTTCCTTCAAAAACAATTGACCTTAATTCGACTGGATGCCAATATTATTTTTCATGAAATTAATAAAAGGGGATACTTTATCAAATAAAATAACGACAGTAATAAGATTTTTTTTATTCAAAGAGATAATACTGTGGACTTCTTTTAGGGAAAACATCTTCCGTCTCAGACTGAAAACTCCATCTGCCATTGAACCTACATATTAGGTCCATTGAGACGCACCAGCACTTAACATGTTATATCCTATTTGAAAACGAAATCGTTTCTACAGAAACTCTGAAATTAATTGCATCCCATCATCCTTTCTCATATTTAAAAGCTTTAACTAGATGCGCATTATGGGAGACATGTCACATCAGGATATGACACATGAGCTCATCCCAGAAAGTCAGACTTTCTTACAACCTAAGGAGGAATCATTACGCTTTAAAGCCATTTTCTCTCTGTGGCTCCACTTCCAACGTTTTCCTTTTTTCCTTCATGGCCCACAAAATCCTAAATTCAAAGACTCATCCAAGTCATACAGAACAGTACAGTTCCCTCTCCTTGCTTGGCCTTTTTATTAGTTTTCTGTGATGAGTATTGTGTGGATTATCTTTACACCTAAAGTCCTCTGCTTAAATGCTACAAAAAGAGCATATATATAACTGCTGAATCTTCAGGGCCTCGGCTCTGCTCAGAATACGCAGAGAAAGTTCCCTCACACGACCTCTGTCAGCCTGATGAATAACTCCGATAGGAGGGAGATCCAGAGTTAACCACGAGCTGAGCAGCAACGTGTTAATACTGAAGCAAGTGCGCAGAAAGGGTCAGTCAATACATATTGTGTCAAATTAAAAACAAGTGTTTGAGTGTAAAGGCCTTCACCACAACTTCAAAATGGCTTCTTTGCAATGTTAGCTTACTTTGATGTAACATACAAAATAATACGAATTACAATTATTGTAAAAAATAAATAAATATGAAAACTGAAATTCATCCGGTTCCTTTCATAATGAGTCAAGCTTTTTGGAGTATCGCCTTTACGCACAGGTTCTGATTGCACATGGACTTGATCACCTTGTAACAGGAGAAAATATAATCAAATACATATGGAAAGGAACAAGCAGTGTTCAAAAACTGTTTTGAAAATTGTTGGGAATGTTGATGTGAAAACTCGGCTAGCGCCCTTTTTCGCTTTTACGCACAGGTCCTGATTACGCATGAATGGATAAAACATTGACCAAAGCTCGTACACGTTATATCATGCGCGTCCACGTTGACCTGCCAGTTACCCCACCTCTGCTGGAGGACTGAGAGCGGCTCAAGGCTGCAGGCAGGCCGCGGAGCTCCGTGTGTTTAGGCGGAGGAAGGGGCCTGTTTCCTGGATCAACTAAACACCTAAACACGGGCCTCCGGAGCGCAACGACCGCTTCTGGCCGGACGGACACCGGCAATAGATCACTCCGACCACCGGGGGCCCCACGGACTCACAGCTGGGAAGGCTCCGGACCAGAAGGAGGGGTCAAGGGCCCTTCTTCTGGTCTTCGCGCTGCTCGGGAGTTTGTCATCCTTTCAGATGACAGCAGGGCAGGAGGATGTTTATTGCTGCTTCTCAGGGAAACTTCCTGCCATTAGCTTTCACTTTCACTTCCACAGAGGAGACATTTACAAGGTCCACATCTCCATAAAACATGAGCCGAGTCACAGTTTTAGTAACGTGTTCACTCTTAATATGGAGTCAGGAGAAACTGACAGCACACAGAGTGATTTATTGATATTTTACTGCAGATTATAACAGATTTAACGTAAATAAAGTAAGAGATCTGAGTTCAATCTGTGTGGAGAGAAATGAATAATGAGATTATTTGGTAATTATATAGTCATAACACTTACACTTTATATATATTTTTTAAGTAAACTGTTTTGTCTAATTTTGGTTCAACAGTGGAGAACAGTATTAAGTATTTACATTTAACTACATTTTGAAAGCAAGCATTGTACTTTTTAATCCACTTTGTTTGCAGGTTAATTAATACATAGATTATGATGTACTATAATAAATGAAGATACCTCGCATAATGTCGTTAAAGTTAGTTGTGCTGCAAAATCAATGTAAAATAATGTACAAATTAATGGATTATAATCCAGTGATATGATATATTTAAGCAATAGCTCACGACAGGCCGTGGTATATGGTCATTATATCACAGTTAAGGGGCGTGGTTCGGCCCGACGCGAAGAATGTAGTTTGCTTTTCACTCCAACTGTATACAGTTAAATCGACCGGACTTCTTTCTGCAGATGTGAGCGTCCTTAACAACGGTCAAAAAATCCTTGCTGCACATTATCCCTAACATGTTTCCATCTTAAGCTTTGTTAGTTAGTTAGTTTTGTAACGGACTAATGTAACAGTTGTAACCAGGGCCGCCCCTGGCCAATTTGGGGTCCCAAAAGTTGAGGGGGGGCCCAACCGACAGGTGTGAAACTTTTCTTTTGAAAACAAAGTAGGCTACTTTGCAAATATAATTCCTGTTTATTATTATTATTATCAACACAGTTACTTTTTTATACAGTGAGGTAAATGGTAAATGTGCATGTATGCCGTTCAGTATGCGTTTACAGGTGAATACGTCTGCATTTCCTGCCAAATACTAGCCTCAAAAAGATTAAAATATAATTAATGCAAATAATCTACTTCTACTAATAATAATAATAACCATAATCAATTCAATAATATAAATACTATATTATTTTATTATAATATAGTTGTAATATAGTCAAGACAAAACATGCTCATGACATGCTCAAAAACTGATATTCTGTGTTCAAATGTAGTTCCCTCTGTCAGCAATGTATCAACAACTACACACACATTTCTATCAGTATTTCTCTGTGTTGTGGTTGACATGATGATGACTGTTAGGAGTTAAGGGGAGAGGCTGAGCATCACCATGAAATGTGCAAATTGACATAACAATGAATAAAAGGGGGAAAAATGCTCCATGTTTTTTAGGCTGTAAACTTTAACTGTATGTAAGCCAAGTAGACAGACAGTTTATCTCTCTTCCTCCTGTACATTAGCAGATAAAAGGCATGACATACTTGAATGAATGGTAAATAAAGAATGCTGGAAATAACTGCATCTCCATTAGCCTATATGCTATGCAGAGACTGCCTTCTTCATGTCCTGAATTGCAGCTGATGTTTTAATATGGCAATCGGCAATTTGACTTATACAACATTCGCAAGTTGTACATTTGACTCATACAATAACCCACCTTCGAGTGATGCTTTAGTTTCTTCATGTTTCTTTTTTTCCCTCTCGGACTGAAACTGTCTTTTCACCGACATCTCTTCACCTGCACTAGTGGCCGTATCAAAGCTGTGATTGGTCAGATGTCGATTCATTGCAACGGTGTCGGGTTACAGACGTGCTCCCCTTGTCACCTCTCACTCTCGCGGGGGGTGCCGGAGAACAGAGCGGAGAACTGCGCACAGCAGCTGAGGCCCTCTGGGCGGGGCCCCCTGCGGCGCGCCGCGGTGTGAGAGGAGCGGCTCCATTGCAGCCTGCGTGATTGACCTGCCTTAGCCGGAGGGGCGGCCCTGGCTTAAGATCAAGTAACATCAAGTAAACCAAAATGTTAAACAGTAAGAGTCATGCTCACTATATCGTAGAACCTCTTGAAGCGTACTGGTCCCGACCGTTGTGATCGAGTTTTATAATACAATTTACCGGGGAGAAATGCCTAACGCCTACATTAGCATCTGCGATCCTTTTTCCTACTTCACGCTATCTGCGACAAATGGTTGCAAATTAAACATTAAACAGACAGGCAGTTCAGAGAGAATCAAAGAGGCAGGCAGGAGCTTGCAATGACATTCTTCTAGACGTGTTTCATTGTTTGATTGATAGTGAGGGTAGTCAACGTTTTTGCAGACGTGTTACGCCCATCTGTGTGGGGTGACGGTGTGTTTTTGCGACCAGAGATTAGTGTCATGCAGCGTTTCACACAAAAAAAGTGGCTGCTTACTTCACAGTTTTAACGACACATTTTTAAATTTGTTTGACCTTACAAAAATTATTCTTTTAAAATTGCAGCAAACATCATATGCTTAATTCATGGCACAATTTCAAACCGGGATCGAAAGATAATTCTTTCTCTCGCCATTGACTAATTTTTTTAAACTTCGTAGAGAGACCCAGGTTAATCACTCTTGAGAGCAACGGCTTTCTCGATCTACACACAGTAAAGTGACTCCATGTTCCGCAGTGTACATTTAGTTAGACTGATCATGTGCTGTAGCCAAAGTCGCCGCTGTTAGAGCAAGCTACCAAAAAACATCTTCAATGCATGTGCTGAAACATTCTCTCCCGCACACGGCGAAAGTCA
>NW_011368062.1:0-4684 GCF_000735185.1 Notothenia coriiceps | reverse complement strand
ACACACACACACGCACACACACACACGCACACGCACACGCACACTCACACACACATTAGCAGGTGTGTATCAGTGTTGATAGTATCAGAGTGTGTGTGTGCTGCTGCTCCGTGAGCACTGAATCTCATTTCCTCACACGGAGTATATGCATCATTTGAGACACTGGTCTTTATTTAATGTTACACAGTGTTGTGGTAGAGAATGCACATAGATTTGAATTTAGATTTGAATTCCAGTTTTATTTATTTGACTATTTTTACGTTTATTATTGTATATGTTTTTTCATTTTTTATTTTAATTATTATTTTTGTTTCTATTTTCCTAATTTTAATTTATTTATCATGATGAATACAAAATTATGATTCTTCATAAATTCTGAAACTTTTGAATACATTTTTGGAATTTCTTTATGAGTAAGGTTAGTTTGGAGTAGATTCTGGTAAAGAAAATACAAAATCAAACATTTAAGTTTAATGGTCTACATGTAAATAAATGAAACTAATAAATGTGATCCTGCAGAAAATAAAGGTCAAACCAGTTTATTAATATGACTCATACAATGCATTTGATATGAAACACTAGTTCATCTGCACAATAACAAAATATAACATCAGTGTTATTAAAGGTCCCATGTCATGGCCATTTCTACTGATCATAATTCCATTGTTGAGGTCTACTAGAATAGATTTACATTGTTCAATGTTCCAAACTCACATTGGTTTCTCACACAGCATCTCTAGAGTATGTATATTCACTTTCCCCCCTGGCGTCAGCAACCAGAAAATGAAAAACAGATGAGAATGCCGCGTGGGGTCTGGGTGCCGTGTTGGCGGGACGTTGCGGGGCTCGCTGCTGCGCCCTTTGAGGCTCGAGGAGCGGACAGTGAGAGCTGGGTTACTGGTGTTGTTTCCTGGTTGCAGCGTGGGGTCTGCGCGACAGCGGGACACTGCGAGGCCCGTGTTATGCATGCCCGCCCAAAAGGAAATTATACCGTTTCCAAACCTAACTTTGCCGAAGAAATCATTGAAATGTCTGTGAGTATTTGCTTTACGCTGTGCGTGCGCGCTCCCGGGAGGTGCAGTGGACATGCGTAACACGGCGTTAACGGAGGCTTCCACCCCCCCGTTTACAGATCACAAGCGTGCTCTCTCCACTACAGAAAATCTCCAACGAGGCGTTCTGGGGCAGCATAGACAGGTCTTCTCTGAGTTAGAGTTTTACTCGCTACAGGGTGTACTTTGAGGGTTTTTGAATCTGCAGACCGTTTACATTCAGAAACACATTCATAAAACACAAGGGGACGGGTGATAACCAGAAAAGCATGACATGGGACCTTTAAGGTTTTATTGATATAAGACAAACTGAAATAAGTGATGATGAAACTGAAACTTTATAGGGGTTTTAAGTGTAACTATTCTCTGATTGGCTGCAGGTTTTCAGCGTGCCTGATCGCAGCGAAGCTCCTCTTGTGGTTTCAGATCAGCCTGTTGAGGGTAAAACAGAGATTGTGGTGAATCAGCAGCTTTACAGAGGATGAGTTTGTCTTCCTTCACAAAGGAACTTTAATCCCTGATGAACCTTTCCTGTCAATGAAGATTTATTAGAAAATCCACATTGTTCTGAGCATAAAGACTCAAACTGAATTCACTCACTAAGTGTTGTTTGTTAAGCAGAGAAGAAGCTGGAAGATCTGACGGTTGTTTTGGGATATGAAAGAATACCAACCAGCGATGACTGATGGATTCACTGAATTAAATGGTGGCTTAAATACATTTGATGTGTTAAGGTAGCAACAACACAACTATAGCTTGTATAATATGTGTTAGTGGTCTCATAAAACATGAGGTTATATAAAACTGTATGAAAACGTTATGATTCAACGGACGAAAATGTTGGATAAAAACGCTTAAGAAGATACACTCACTCCCTTCATGTGTTTTAAAAGTCTCTCTAACTCTTTCAATTCAATCACAACGTAGAGACACTACATACTGATATACACCTGAACATCAGCAGGAGAGGACTCTTTAAAGTAGAGACACTGATTTACACCTGAAGATGACTATAATATGTCCTCTTTAAAGAGTTTAACCCTAAAACAATGAAATAAAACAAAGTATTTTTCATAGTAATACGACTGCAGCGTCTCAGACGGACTAGCTCTTCTCAACCCAGTTAGTAACGTCCTTTCTGCTCCGTCTGTTAGCTGCCTCGTTGGTATGAATGAAAGCAGAAGCGATGTGGAGCCTCTTGGAGAAACGAAAGGTCACGGAGGGGTCGCCGCTGTCTTCGGCGCAGGGATGGGAAACTATAATTGGAGCTATTGTGGAGTGGCAGTAACTCATGTGAAAGGAAGCTGTCTTGTTGTGTATCTGCATGTTCTAATGACTGTACGTTTACACAAATCTATCTATAGACTTTGTGATTGATCGGGCTGCAGTGCCACTTTAAAACTCCCATGAATCCTCACGGTGGAACTGAAATACACAGCATAATGAGCTGAGACGGCAAATGATGATTAAATGCTTACATTTCTTTATTTAAAGACCAGTTTATGTGATTAATTAATACAGTTGGAAGCTTTAAATGTGAAAGACAAGCATGGGGATGAATCTGAGAATAGGAAATTTAGTTTTTATGTGTGTATGTGCTGGGTTGGGCGGGTCGCTTTGACAATGTAATCCATTACAATTACTATAGTTACCTGTACTTATCTCAGTATCACAATGTAAAAGTAACCTGGTAACTTCCTGTGACCTCAATATGAAATGCAATGTAAATAAATACAAGAACAAATGAATATCAACCAGATGTTTTTTTAATAAAGTGTAAAACAACAGAACAATGTGCTCTTAGAAAAGAAGAAACCAACATATCTAGGATCAAAAAGGAGTCCTCTTAAATGAGAGCAAATGCCTACCGAATAGCAGTTTACAAATGTGAGTGTATCACATTAATTAAAAACGAACACTGACGTTTTGTTTAATATATCAGGTGTCCAACAACTGCAATAAAAAAAAAGAAGTCTAAATTAAATGCAGGCAGTACGTCTACCTATCATTTATCAATCTTTATTAAACAATTATTGTGACATTATAATCCTGCTAGTAATCCCCTCTTTTGAAAAATGTACCAGTAATCTGATTACACATTGTATTTCTGATCACAAATCTTGTTACGTTACATGTCACTTATTGTATCACAGAGACTTGGGGTGAAGTGTCTCAGGGACGCAACGACAAGCTGACTGCAGTGGGACTCGAACTTGCTACCCCCTGATTCCAAGTCCAGCACAATATCCACTGAGCCTCAGCCTCCCTAGATATTTGCTCACAACCTGGGAGTCATCGTGTTCAACCATTGAGCAACTTGTCTAGTTAAGAAATCTACCTTCTGCCGAAACCAGGGATCAATGGTCTGCACATTTTGTTAACTGTAAGGGAATTTTGTATCCTGATTATATAATCTGGTTACATAATAATAATAATAATAATAATAATAATAAAGCTTTATTTATATAGCACTTTTCATAAAACCCATGCAGCTCAAAGTGCTTTACAAAATGACACATCGCAAGTTACAAACAAACAACAAGAACAAAATTCCCCTCAGATTATTCGTTAAGAACTTTGCAGACCTGGACATGCAGCAACATATAACATTTGATCAGGTGAACAGACACAAGGAGGTAAAATGTATGATAATGGAGAGGCTGTGGCTCAGTGGATAGTGGGCTGGACTTCGAATCAGGGGGTAGCAAGTTCGAGTCCCACTGCAGTCAGCATGTCGTTGCGTCCCTGAGACACTTCACCCCAAGTCTCTCCTGTGGGGATTGTCCACAGTACTGAATGTATGTAAGTTGCTTTGGATAAAAACATCTAACAAGTGACATGTAATGATAACAATCAAATAAATACTGGTTTCTCTCTGACAGATAAGACACAAGACAACTGAGCCAGTGCAACAATATAAAACCCAAAAACAAACAACAAAAATAAAAAGATTAAGACCTTTGAATAAAAACAAGCCAGCCGGTTTGTTTACACCGGAGATCCTATGATTTATCCACTGGTAGTGAAGCATGTATTGTTTTTATGCACAGCTTTCATATTGAATATAACAGCCCTTCCAAGTATTTTAAAGCGATACTATTGATTTGTTATTCCCGTATATTGTTTAGCTCAAAGGGAGAGGCTCTGGTCGTTGCCATCTTGGCAGAAAAGACTTCCAACTAATCAAAAAATGTGTAAAAATGTGGAGCGCGGTCCAAGCAAGCGGCTCCAGACCATCAATGAGAATCAAGCCTTTATATAGTACGTTTATTTTCTGCTGTGAAGTTGAAGCATTGTGAAGTAGGGGTTTATATCGGTTGACTAAAAGATCCACAGGAAATGCGTGAAACAGATGTTGGTAGTATTCAAACGGTGGTACAACATAATAAATAAATAAAACAATATAAAGGTAGGTAAATAATAAAGACTAAAAGAACATGTAAGTGGGGGTTGCTAATAAAAAGCTAATCAAAAAAGATGTGTCTTTAGCTGGTGTTTAAAAACGTCCACTGTAATCCGTTACTCACCGAGCCTGTGTGTGTGTGTGTGTGTGTGTGTGTGCATGGAGAGTGTGTGTGTGTGTGCATGGAGAGTGTGTGTCCCTGTGCTCGGATGCGGCCTTGTGACCTTCC
>NW_011368061.1:21128-21359 GCF_000735185.1 Notothenia coriiceps | reverse complement strand
GGGGGTGCTAGTGGATCGCCGGAGCTGTTAGATTAACATTAACATGCTTATTGTAGTTGTAACTTAAGTGCATTGCCTTGTGGCCTGTAGCACCGTCCTTGATGGAGCATATGTGTGGGCTGGACCTGCATTTTACAGGAAAGGAGTGAGCAGAGAGTAGAGTAGTTGTCGATTCTTGTTCTGTTTTCTGTGAATATCTGCCTCACCCTCCTGAGACTGCCCAAGGCACAC
>NW_011368061.1:0-15041 GCF_000735185.1 Notothenia coriiceps | reverse complement strand
AACAAAATTGTAGAACTGCACCAGGCTGGGAAGACTGAATCTGCAATAGGTAAGCAGCTTGGTGTGAAGAAATCAACTGTGGGAGCAATTGTTAGAAAATGGAAGACATACAAGACCACTGATAATCTCCCTCGATCTGGGGCTCCACGCAAGATCTCAAAATGATCACAAGAACGGTGAGCAAAAATCCCAGAACCACATGGGGGGACCTAGTCAATGACCTGCAGAGAGCTGGGACCAAAGTAACAAAGGCTACCATCAGTAACACACTACGCCGCCAGGGACTCAAATCCTGCAGTGCCAGACGTGTCCCCCTGCTTAAGCCAGTACATGTCCAGGCCCGTCTGAAGTTTGCTAGAGAGCATTTAGATGATCCAGAAGAGGATTGGGAGAATGTCATATGGTCAGATGAAACCAAAATATAACTTTTTGGTAAAAACTCAACTAGACGTGTTTGGAGGAGAAAGAATGCTGAGTTGCATCCAAAGAACACCATACCTACTGTGAAACATGGGGGTGGAAACATCATGCTTTGGGACTGTTTTTCTGCAAAGGGACCAGGGCGACTGATCCGTGTAAAGGAAAGAATGAATGGGGCCATGTATCGTGAGATTTTGAGCGGCAACCTCCTTCCATCAGCAAGGGCATTGAAGATGAAACGTGGCTGGGTCTTTCAGCATGACAATGATCCCAAACACACCGCCCGGGCAACGAAGGAGTGGCTTCGTAAGAAGCATTTCAAGGTCCTGGAGTGGCCTAGCCAGTCTCCAGATCTCAACCCCATAGAAAATCTTTGGAGGGAGTTGAAAGTCTGTGTTGCCCAGCAGCAGCCCCAAAACATCACTGCTCTAGAGGAGATCTGCATGGAGGAATACCTTGTGTGAAAACCTTGTGAAGACTTACAGAAAACGTTTGACCTCTGTCATTGCCAACAAAGGGTATATAACAAAGTATTGAGATGAACTTTTGTTATTGAACAAATACTTATTTTCCACAATAATTTGCAAATAAATTCTTTAAAAATCAGACAATGTGATTTTCTCGATTTTGTTCTCATTTTGTCTCTCATAGTTGAGGTATACCTAGGATGAAAATTACAGGCCTCTCTCATCTTTTTAAGTGCATGGGAGAACTTGCACAATTGGTGGCTGACTAAATACTTTTTTGCCCCACTGTATTTGAACACTTCCCTTTCACTCACAACGTACCTCCCCTTTACATACCTGACAATCAAGCAGTGGCATCTGTATCATTTTTCATTTTACAACCAATAACATATCTTGACAGGGTGATCGATGTTCAAGTGCTTCTTTTACAAAAGCTGCAAGCCTTCTACATTTCCCGTCATCTTTTACAGCCATCACTCTTTTAGCTTTATAACCTTGAATGAATCCAACAAAAGATATATTGGTAGGGGAAGGGAAATTCATATTCATAGATTAATCTACTTCCCAGAGCAGAGACTTGGACATATAATGTCAGCCCTTTCTCGCTCTCTTTAAATCATACAATTTGCCAAAACTACAAAAACAAATTAACTGACTATTTGTCAAACTGTCATGCAACAGCAGGGCAAATGACTTTCTCCTTAACAACAACAACCACCACCTCCCTGAACTCAATCAATGAATCCCTACAAGCACCATGGGTGTTGCTCAGCATCTGACCCTGACCTCTGACCTCCATGTAGTGAACGAGCAGCATAATGAGCATGTACCTGCACAGTTTAATAAAACATACATTGTTATTTCTTAATGGTATGCCCTCATGTGTATTCCAAGAGGCCCTCACCTGCAAGCTCATGGTGGATGAGATCGGCGAAGTTTGGGTCGTCCCCCCACCAGAAGAGCCAGAGCTCCCTCCGCCCCGGTCGCTGACTGCGCCGCCATACGCTCAGTATGTCTGCCTTCAGGCAGCGGCTGAAGCTGCACAGGATGGGGTCCTCCTCCGTGACTGGAGAGAGGATGGGAGCTGAGGTGGGACCCTGCCACACAAACCTCTTCCATTTGATCCCTGTCAAGTCAGCCTGCAACAAAAAGGGAGAGAAAGAGATTGTCAGTGTGCGGACTCGATGCTTCAGGATCCAGTCAGCATCTCTGAGTAAACATGTGCCGAGTGCAGCGTAAAGAGTGGGTATAAGTCCTCTTTTACGTGGCAGTTCACCCACCAACTACTTCTGATAATAGACACCCGGGCTGTCAAAACCAGGGGGGAAACTGATATAGGTGAGGAATGAAAGATGGAGAGATCTACAGTACATTTCCAGAAAACAGAGCAGCATTTTCTTTGGAAAAGTATAAGAGAAATGTTGAATGTATTTGTCCTCCACTTGCTTTCAATATGTGGGGATATAAACTTAAACATGAAAATATCCAGAGTGAATTACAAGAAAATTGAGCAGAAAGCAGGTCAGCATTCTGTTTTAATAAAAGTGAAATTGCTATTAACAAATTGGGACCTTTGATTCTTTCCGCAAAGAACTGTGAACTTGTGCTTCAGGTACTTTCAATATCCCCTCGGACAACATGTCCGAAACACAGGAAAAACTAATGCTGGTAATTGTGGTCTCACCACCTTAATCCTCATTATTGGCGAGTGCTTGTGGGGGTGCTTTGCCTTTCTATAAACGCTGTCTGGCTTTTATAGAGGGAACAAAACACACAGGAAAAAGCCTCATAGGCAGTAAATCACTGGCGGGGTTATTAAGTGTTAGGAACAGTACGCTCCACTGCTAGCTAGCGCTGCTGCTGCTGCTAATCATCCAAGCGCCGACAGACTACCAGTGTCTACCTTATAACACATGCACATTGCACACATACACACACTAGCTAACACAAAACACACACGCAGCCCTTAAGCATACAATCCTATTTCCCCCAGCAATCTTGGTCCTCTATCTATCCTTGTAGACATTTTAAGTAATCAGTGCGAACATGGGACTGCTCATTTTCATGCCTTTTAGTCCTATTCCGTTCAGGCTGAGTTGGCAAGCTGTCCCTCTGTATATTCAACCAATTAATCCATTACAATTCAGAGGATATCTTAACTCGAGTGCAGAGGCGCTGAGCCTGAACAAGTGATTACCCGTGGTTATGGCAAAGCGAAGCGGTGGTCTTTCTCCTGGCTAGGGATAAGCTGGGAGATTTGTGGTGTTAGTTGTGATGCTGGGGGTGGGCTGTTGGGGGTCTGTCAAAACAGAACATTGTATGGCGCCAGCTGGAGCAGAGCTGGATCAAAACAACAGGTTAGTGAGCATTAGGAATATTGAATTAAATGAACTTTATTGATCACAACTTGGAAAGATATTTTGTTAAAAGAAGCAGGTTAAAGTGTATTTGTGACTCAAGTGCAATGCCTTGTTAACCTGCTGCTGACTTAACTAAATCATTTCCTTCTCTGGATCAAAGAAAATATAATCTAGAGCGAGCGAGCGAGCGAGCGAGCGTGCGTGCGTGCGTGCGTGCGTGTGTGTGTGTGTGAAGCAACAGAGCTACAGCAGTTAGGCTGCTTCTTCCTGCTGGAGTGTGAGAAGCACTATGTTACACCTGCAGCTTGCTAGGAAACATCTGTGCACACAATGCAGCGGGAGGGTTAACTGGGAAACCAGATCCTAAGCAGTACAGTAAAGGGAATTAACAAGTAAACCCCCCCCCCAGTCATGTTACTGACCATGGGTAGGCCCCAATGTTATGGTGTGTGTCGCAGTGTGTGTCGCAGTGTAAAAAGTTCCTTAGTGTCCTACCTATATTATTAAGATGAAGGCATTAATCCCTGAGGGGAAACTCCATTCTCACTCTGATGTTATTTACAGTACATCATAGGCCCCAAATACACACATGCACAAACAGGATCTATAAACGTCTATCAGTGAGAGAGGTGTCAAGAAAGAAGGGGCTGCCTTAGTTCAGTAGCATTTGGGGGTTTAGTGCGTTGCACTAGACACCTCGACAGTGACCAGGAGGTGAACTCCTAGTCCACACCCTATACTTGGTCTAATTGGGACTTGAACCGGCGACCCTTCAGTTCCAAAGCCGAGATCCTACAGATTGGCTCTCTCCTCCACATAGATATTGGCACAGCATGTTTTGACTATGTTCTGCACACAGACAGACAGAGAGGCATCAAACGGGTGACAAGGCACTTTTACGTTGCTTTGAATTACATCACTCTTATGAAAATTGTGTTACGGTAAAACTTGCTACTCTTTTCTACCCATTTCATTACTTCATTGCTGTGCCTCAAATAATTTGATTTATCTTTTTTTTTTGTTTATGTTTAAGCTGTAACCAAGGACCATGTAATACAAAAGAGATGAGCATTGTGATGGCTCTTAGAGGGAAGATTTAATGCAGTGGTAAAGTGGACACAGTTGCAACATAATTGCTTGACATTTCTTTTACTGTGGAGGTAGAGTGCATTGAGTTGTATCTGCATCATTCAGTCATATTATATACCCTTTCAGATAGAAAGGGTTAAAAGGCCTCAAGCTTAACATTTCCTACAGTATCATCTTCCATGTGAGCGTTACATTTACAAGAGCAAAGATTTATAGGGTAACGTAAACTGCTCTCTATCCAATCTCCTGGCAAATAAAATTTGAGTACAGCAATCAAGCAGTTACAATCTGTTCTGAAACAATTAGTCCGTTAATTGATTAGTCGATCTAATGAAAATGTGAGGATTACTGTAAGTTATTGTCTCTCAGCTGACAAATAGGTGTAATTGGTGCACAGATCATTTACAAAACGGAACACAGAGTCATAAGGAAACCTTGCAATTGTGTGTGCATGTGATCAAAAGAAGGCTAAACAGTTTCATTAACAGTCAGACTGGTGGTTTTTGAAACACTGACATGCTTCTTGTTATTGACTACAGGTACTGTGCTACAACTGTACACATGGGGCAACTTGAACCAGCTGACCACATCCTGTGGGCACACAGACTTTGATCTGGTTTATGAGACGTAGCCACTGTAGCAGCAGTCACCGCTATCACACTGATTAATACGGCTACTGTGCTGTTAATGAGCGATATATTATTAATCCTCCTTTAGAATAAATTGCACAAGAAAAACCTTCACTACAGCAACTCTGTTATAAAAGGACTTTCAACAAGCATTATACTCTGTGATAAATGCCTTATTGAATGTATTGAGTTTATTATCTTGAGTCTATAAATGAAATCCCTGCTTTCAATATCTTATCATTAACAGGCGCTTCATTTATTACCGTCTGTAATCATTACACTGCAAAAAAAGATCACTGCAGTGGCATCTCACACACCACAGAAATGTGAACAGTTTTATTTTCAAGGGCTTCAGTGTTGAAATTGATATCATGTGTTAAACACTCAATTAGAGCAATACTTGGCAATTTCCAAGCTTTTTCTTATGCAATTTTCATTTTTATCTGAAAGAAAGAAGGTGCTTCAAATGACAATGTGTGCAACGTGGATATGTTAGAGTTCTCTTTTCCCTTCTGCACTGCTTTGTTGCTAGAGAGCAAAAAGGCTAACCAGTTTTACCTCCAGTCTTTTCAACAGTGAGACGCTGAGCATAATGCAGTGTGGATGTGGTGAGAAACTGAAACTCTATAAAGTGACTACACAAGCTTTTGTGGGGTGTAGGTCCGTTGATAGTCTTACTAAGTATAGAGTATAACCACATGCTTGAGAAAAGCGAGAAAGTGAAGATCTGAAGCCGCTTTAAAGCTGAATGACTTCATTTTAATAAC
The DNA here is from genome assembly GCF_000735185.1 of Notothenia coriiceps. Lineage (NCBI taxonomy): Eukaryota > Metazoa > Chordata > Actinopteri > Perciformes > Nototheniidae > Notothenia > Notothenia coriiceps. The sequence continues at coordinate 9,309 of NW_011368061.1, read as the reverse complement.
AAGTGTCTAGTTTAATTGAGAGAAAAAGTTTAGAAATGTTTGTAGAAGCGCGTCTCTTCATTCGAGACTTCTAGCTAAATCTGTTATGTTTACACAGGAAACAAGCCAAATATATGCACTTCAGATTCATATTGGAAATAACTGGTGATACAAACTGTAAATGTGTGTATGTAATGCAGGATTCTACAAACAGAACAAAACCAAATGTCATTGTGGAAACAATCTACGTTTATTTTTGTAACTATTTACACATTATCACCTGGACAGTCTGTGTTTTACTGCCAAGTAGCAACACTGAGTTTGAAACAGGAAACTGAGACTGACTGATTGCAAGCATTGAAAGAAACATCCATCTTGAATTAACTGTAGCAACACAATACCTATTTTACCACTTCATCCTAACAACAAATAACATTAATTGATTTTTACTTGAATGCTGTAAACCCTTTTAGGACTTCATAAAGCCTACTTCAAGTAACCACTCTAGTTGAAAAGATGTACTGCTAATCTATAACATTCAGAAATAAAACTGACGACTGCATTTAAATAGCATAAAGAAAATGTTGTACATTGTTACAATGTATAAACATTACATTTGCCCCATGTCAAAGACTGGACATGTAAGTCCTCATCAACAATATCCAAGAGGCACACTGCTTCTCTATCAAGGATAAATGTGCCTTCTGCAATTGCGCTATCATTTTAAAATACATTGGTGCAAGGTACAAGGTGGTGCCTCAAACACTTGATACGTTACCATGAATCTACACATTTTCCCCCCTGCCTGTGTCTTAATGTTCAAGAAGCTTTTGATTCCTTGCAAAAAACAAAAACCACACAGCTGCATCAGCAGAGAATCTAAAGGCCAAATGCACGGGATAAAGGAAGAAAGTTTTCCTGAGGTGACATGCACTTCGATGGTTACGACCCCTGATATAGCCAGCTGCTCACCTTCCCTGCGGCCACTCAGGGACTCAGTGGGAAACACTGTGTTCAAACAGCTGCCTTACTGCCTTTCAAGACATGAGACAAGCAACAGGTGAAGCTGCTCAAATCATGTCACAGATGCTCCTCCAACAAGTCTCTTTCCTGTCTGTCACCTCTCTCCCTCAGTTAACCCTGTCGGGGAGCAAAAGTGAAACCAACACATGTGTGTTTGCATTTCTGGTTGAAATGAATGCAAATTAGATCAGTTTCATTTCAGTAACTTTATACAAGGCTTTTGGCGATTTACTGTATTGGATGCTTCCACAAAACTAAATGTTTCCAAGAGTTATTTTAAAAAGGGTTGAATGGTGCTGAAATGCATGGAAGCTCAAAATACAAGTGTCATGAAGAGCTTACATATGAGCATGCATATAAATGCAGAAAAGTTCATTTCAAACAGCCTCTTTAAAATAAAAGAGGAGACTATCCAATGAAAAGGGAAAAAAGTACCACAATGTATTGGCATTCTTTCACCATAAAACCACAAAGTGGAGTCTGTTCAGCGAGTGAGTCATAGCAGCAGTGGTGTTATGCTTAGTCTCAGTGTGCAGGAAAATGTCAGCCAGACAGGCACAGCACCAGCCTCTGCCTCGCCTGTCCACTGTATCCAACGCTGCCTTCAAGTGCTGTTGTAAACATTGTAATTACGAGTTCAGCACACACAATCGACCCAACTAAGTAGTATTGAGAGAGTGGGGATTATCTGCAATGAAATGTTACCTTTAGTGGGCGGACAGCTTTCAAACGGTGTCAATTTGTGTAAAAAGCAGTGCAGTATTTCACTACGTTGTTATTATTCTACTTTCGAAGGCTGCATTGATATAGATGCATTTCTACCCGCAATCCTCTTTTAATAACTTATTTTTGCATAAATTAACAAATCAATCTAGGATCGATGCACTTTGCGGTCTCTCATTTCTGGCCCTGCACCACAAAGTGGTTAGGAGTCATTTAATCTTTAACAAAACACTACTTTTTTTAAGGGTTACATTCATGCATATGACAAAACACATCTTCAACTGTTCAAGCAGATTGTTTAGAGGAGCTCATTGAGGTAGTATTACACTCTTGAGCTCACCTACAAGTCAAAGAGTAGTTAAGCGTGCTGACAAGCCTATTAACTGCAACAACAAACACATTCAGACCATTATTTTCCAGCCAGGAAGAGGAACTACACACAACAGCAACACCTTTCCATAAGCAAGTAAAGATAGTGAACTACACAGTAGATTTTCACTGCACTAAATAACCCTCCCACATGGGATTTAAAGAATATGTGTAAACTCCAGGAGCAAAACCACAACTATTTAGGGAAACTTGATCTGGCCACAAATGACAACATGGTATGATGAATAAGATAGATAAAGGGTAGTTGCTTTTATACATTTTCTTAATTTAAACTGTAGTTATAGTAGAGGAAAGTGTAGACATGTAGTTACCTTCATGTTTGTAATGCCCTGGAATGCATGCCAAAGATTATATAATCACCCTGGGGCCCGTGCCCTAGTTGGTGTGAATACTAGAAAATGAAGTCCAAGGAGATTAAGCCTCTGACAAACACGCTGATGACATATTACATAAATAATTAACGTTTAAACACAATAACTGTCACCACAATAAATCTGGTTGCATGCTTGTTGCAAAAAGACTTTCTGTGCATAACATAAGGGTCGTGCTTTTATAAACAAGGTGTGCGAGTTGTGCACTGACACTCCAGGAGTTGTCAGTGTTATGCATAAACATATAGTATTTCACAGTAAATGCTCAGCGGTTCCCCAGCCTCAGCGATACAACTTAACGCTGCAAAGCCAGAGGTGTTTACTTTACGGGTCACTACTTGATAAAAACAAAGTGGAGATGTAATGACAACGAGATAGCAAGTTAATAATGAGCAAGGGGTTGTAGAAAGTGCAACAACAAATGACTAAGTTGAGGCACACACCCGTGCTTTTGACAGTGAAATGCATAACATGTATTTCCGTGCTCACATGCGATATGTTGTTGTGTCTGTCCTGAGAAATGTAGTAAATGAAGATTAACAAGCCAGTGGCGTTAACCTTGAATGTTTGCTTTGCAAGTGGAGAAATGGAAATGTGACAGGAGGAGACACCAATAGACAGGAGGTTACAAGCGGGTTAAGTGACAAAGTGTTCAAACAAGAGCACATTAGCGAACCGGGATACCTTGTTGCCCTGAAATGATGTCAGCTCGACAGGGCCGTAAGCCTAGCTAAGCTCCTATCAACTGATGCCTGTGTGGCTAATGTTAGCTTAGCCCCTGTTCAGCTAGTTAAAAATGGCTGCTTTCCTTTAGTTTTAAATCTCTTACCAGACAGAATAGATTGGAATGGCAATCCTCCAAGCTGGCCCCGTTTGGTACATAACAAGAACTCATCCTTCTTCACTGCGAGGTCCAACTCTCCATCATTTCACTTCCCGGGAAATAGAGAACAATTTGCTATTTTTTGTTTTCAGAAGATGTGCAGGTCTAATCAACGAGAAATATTTTTTGTAACATTTGGCTGGAGGATAGTTAATTCAACAACCTTCCTATTGCAGTTCCACTGCCGGAGCTAAAAGCGAATAAAAGAGACCGTGAGGGCTTTATGTCGACATCCCAAAAGCACACTGTAAAAACTCATTAGGGGAAGCGAAAAATGTTCATAAAACAAAAAGAAAAGGAGAGCAAAGAAGCAACTCTCCCCCTCCCCCTTAGCCCTAAAACGGTCTGTGCTTAAAAAAAAAAAAAATACGTCCTGTCTTATTCCTCCATCGCAAAAATGAGTCTAAAAACGAAATGCATCCTGTGGAAGCCTCTCGAAATCTGCCATCGGCCTATATTTTAGCGATTATTTTGGTCATTATTTCAGCCTCGGTTCCTGTTGGTTTCCATTTGAATTCATGGATTCCTTTCTTTAATGGCGGCCACAGGGACAACTCTGCCTTCCACAGCCTATTGGCTCATTCGTGGTCAAAGCTTTGTCAAGTTAACCAGAGACAGAACAACACACATCACAAAGTAGACAACGTTTCCGGTAAAGTAAAAATATACCATCTTTGTTCTCCATATTATGCCTAATGCTATGAAATAATATTCAGGAAAGTTGAATTTGTAAGGTGTATTTCAATGCGTAATACTATATTTGAGGTATTGATGCATCTTATGTGATGAAAGGATGCTTCAACATGTAAGCGTTTTATTTTGACAGTCCAGATCAGGGGTTCCTTGTTTCAGTATGTTAACTTCACACTGTCGTGGTCATGAGGGCTGTAATAACACAAGACTGATAGGTATTGCCGCCAGGCCAGCGCAAGTGGCGCTACTGAGCAACCGATTTTGTTTCAAATGATCAAACCATAAACTTGCTCACTTACACAGTGCACCACCTAGCGCATGTGATGTTGCACTTGCTTTTGAAATGTGCAACCGAGATGCAATGATTGCCTCTTTGTTTTGTTTTCTTTCATCAAATACATACATTTGACCTCAATTTTGCAGATTGTAGCTTGAGTGATATAATTATGACAGTTGAGGGAAACATTTATCTGGTGCAGAAACAACATAAATACATATTAAAGAGGACAATTTAAGAAGCAATAGAAACAAGAGGCCAATAAAGTTCAACACATCAATTAATTAAATATGTATTGATGCTATAAATGTGTGCACTAGAACGCATTCATAGGTAAATAAAAATAAAAGGGCAAGTGTATGAATTATACAAATACCCAGGATACAGTTTAATATTTGCAAACCGAAGAGCCAGCCAGTATCAGTTAGTTTGTCTTTTTTCAATAAATACAAACGCTCATCCCCCTTTTTATTTATATTTAGTTTTAGATTAGAGACTTGTATTTTCAGAGTAACGCACAGAGTATTTCTCAGTAGTATATTCTTCATGGTTTAAATGGAAATCAATTTGAATTGTTTTTATGTATTTATTTTCTTGCTATTGCCTTGGGAGGCAACACATTTAAAGAAAAACATCTTATGACTGCACCCAGCATTAACTTCTAAATAAATTATACCTGAAATTAGACGGCTGTATCTCATTAAACACATTCTCTGAAATGAGCTTAGTTAACTTGATAACCAATCAGAATTTTACTTATAGCACAATATCAGAAACTAAACATTTGCTTTAGGGGGCTTTAAAATCTGTACAGCATAATACACATCCTTAGACTTGCAGCGGACAAGGACAAATCCCCCAAAAGACCAAACATTGAAAAATGTGAGGCAATTGAGAGCTGTCCATCTGATATAATACAACCAAAAATGCTATAATGACAGCTGCAAATTCTAAGAGAAATAAAACATTTAAATCAGTGTTTGTTCAAGCATTAAGCTTAAGGCTTACTCTCTGGAGGGACTCTCCAGTTGAATTTGCGTTACCACCAAGGACAGTAGTTTTCCTCAGTATTCTGTGCATGCTATGATTATTAGATCTTTTGGAGCTGATATTTATAGCTAGTTTCAACAAAGAATAAAATCCTTAAACTGTGGATAAACTATTATTCCAATTTATAGTGTACATTTTTTCCATCTTTATCTTTTTAATTTATTTCATTTTGTGGTTCAGATATTCTGCTTTGCACAATCAATTATTCAGGCAACCCAGGAATTTTAACTAAAATCAGCCACCATAACTTTCCATTTTTACCCCAGGGCACACTCTCAGCCAGAATATTACTTCCTCTAATAAAAGAGTGTGAGCGCTGTAGGTTTAATGAGTTTTTAGCAGGTCCTTGTCCAATCATTGTGCATTGCCTCCTAATGAAAATACAATGTAAGCTCTCTTTAGTCATGGTAGTTTCTTTTTAGAAATGAAGGGCAACTGGTTGACCAGCTAGCCCATAATTAATTCTGTTATCCTGGGATTCACTAATGCATAATTATTCTCCCTTTAAATGAAACTTGTATGTAGTAGTTTCTTCTAGTAAGACCACTGATTTAGCCATGTAATCCCAGGATTACAAAATGTCCCTTTCTCTTTTTTGATATTTTATTTTTGATATTTTATTAAGGTTTATATACAGTGAGATTGTGAATCAATAAATCTAATCTGTACCTACATGTGTGACAGCTATTTTCCTGAGAGATATAGAATCATAAGTTACATGTCATGCTTGAAATAATGAAATTGAGAGCTGATAAATAAAAAAAAAGTAATAAAAGTGGCGATGACAGCGTGTCCTGGGGCAGCAAGCAGCTGACTACTTCAGAAACAATGTAGGATTCATGAAGATGTGGCAGAATGAAGAGTGATAATACAGCGAGGAGATCGGTTTGTCCCAAGTATTTATTGGACGAATTCTTCACCAAATTGACTTGCAGAGGATAAAAATGATGTGAACACTTGAAGGAAAGTTCAATATTTCTTCAAATGTCAACGTACAGTGCCGGTTCAGTGAATAGCAGTGGTGGAGAAAGTACTCAGATCCTTTCCTTAAGGATGAGTAGTCATACCACGGTCGAAAAAGACTACATTAAAGTAAAAGTTTGAAGTTAAAATGTTACCGACAAGTAGAAATACAGAAGCATTATCTACAAATGTACTTCTCCTTTCTGATGTGCAGAGTGGCACTTATAATAATAGCATTCTGTTTTTATAACCAGCAAATACATTTATACATATACCCGTTCATATTAACACAACATATTTATGTAAAAATAACGAGCTACAAGTGTCAAAATTAATATAGTGAAGTCAAAAGTACAATATTTTCCTCAGACGTAGAGATGTATAAAATGGCAGAAAATGAAAATAGTCAAGTATAGTTTGGATACCTCAAAAGGATACTTACTTGAGTTCATATTCTTAATTACATTCCACCAATGGTGAAAAGATAGAGCGCTAGCAATGATATGATCAGGCAGAGCTAAGCTAATAATAAAGCACTTTGAACTAATTACCAACACAATGTATCACAGGAGTTTTGTGCGTGTATTGTGTCGTCTCCATGCACTGCGACATAAGCTTTGTGTCTTCCATCTCTTCCCCAAGGATCAAGCAGCTTTCTCAATCTTAAATCTCCCCATAGGAATGAATAATAATCTCACATTCAGTACATCCCACGCTCGACACTCCTTGATACAAAAAAAAAACACAGTTGTGGCATGATACCATCTGAGTAAGATTGTTTAACAGAGAAAACATCTAATAGCTCAGCCGATGAGCACAGTTGTCACAGCAGGGTAACTAACGTGGATCCCAGATTGCTATCATATCTGCTGATGGTTTTCTCTCACTTATCTCCAGCTCCCTCTAATCTAAGTCCCACAGAGACATTGTGTCATGTATATTCTCTCCCAGCAGCACTCAATAATATTGGGAGAATGAAAGTGTGAGATAGTTTGGAGTAAGCCAACTGCTTTTTTGACATTTGATTTGCCATGCTATGTGGTCCCTGCCATTCTGCTGGAGGAGCGTTTGCCAGAAAGCCCCGTCCCACTGTTGTGTGACTAAATCCAGCATGGGGAAGGGAATAATAAATTTGAGATTCAGAAACAGAACATGGGCTCATTTAGGAGTGCCTGTAGTCAGATAAGACTAAAGAACATAAGGTAACATTTTCTATGACCCCAATATTGCATCATAATCTGCTTATTACAGTGTATTATGACTATAAACACCCTTACAATAGAGTAATAATAATCACGTAATTAAAAGTATTTTGTAAGGACATAATGTCAAGTGTCATGATATTCATTATTGTTGGTCACTCACTGACTTTATTTTGCAATGATTTTAGTGTTTTATGATTCCCTTTTGTAAAAAATTATATTTTTTATAATACATAATAGCGTCAAAAGGTAAGGATGCCACCTGCGCGCCTCGAGGTGTTCCAGGCACGTAAAGCTGGGAGGAGACCGAGGTGTAGACCTAGGACCAGGTGGAGGGATTATATCTCTTCGCTGGCCTGGAAGCGCCTTGGGATCCCCCAGTCAGAGCTGGTTGATGTGGCCAGGGAAAGGAAAGTTTGGGGCTCTCTGCTGGAACTGCTACCTCCGCGACCCGACCACGGATAAGCGGGAGAAGATGGATGGATGGATGGATGGCTGGATGAATGAATACTACAATCACTGTAGAATGCCTCATAATCATCTTTAAAATGCATTATAATCACTGTAATGCATCTTAATGTGATTATGGTTTACCATAAGTGATCATTAGGTATTTAAGGGAAGTGATTAAACTTATAGAAAGGTATATTACATTACAGGCCTGTTATATAATGTCACTATAATGTGTTGTTTTCTTTAAATAAGGTGAAAGAAATGTAATTAACTAGTTTGAGTCAATTTAGTGTTTAGAGTGAGTTTAGTTTAGCGTTACTGAACTGCAAATGCAATAGTGTGCAACACTTTGTTGCAGACTCACAATAAATGAACATTGAATATTTGCATGCTTATAATGTCTATAACAAATAAATGATAATCATAGAAGGTGCTTCCATGATTAACTTAGCATTCAATTAACATACTCAAATAGCAGACCATGAAATACATCTCATCCAGTTAGAATACACTTTCAAGTAATGTGAAGGTTTGTGTGTGTGTGTTTTTGGTGTGTGTATGTGTATGTGTATGTGTGTGTGTGTGTGTGTGTGTGTGTGTGTGTGTGTGTGTGTGTGTGTGTGTGTGTGTGTGTGTGTGTGTGTGTGTGTGTGTGTGTGTGTGTGTGTGTGTGTGTGTGTGTGTGTTTATTTAGCACGGGCACATAGTATCTGTCCCTGGCTGTTTGAAGAGCAAGCATGGGAAACAAAATACAGTGTTTACCTCTTTGCATCCAGCTAGTCACACACACAGTTACAATCACACTCCCTGTAATTGACATAATTAATAGATAGTTTAGCTTCTCACCATCATTTGCTGTGGCCCACTGATGTTAACGATCGTAACTGAAAGGCTGCTTGTCAAACGTAAACATTCAGCCACGTGACTCGCAAACTCTCGCGAGAGTTTTACACAAGACGGATCCTTTCTAGCCATAACCCTGCACCGGGCGCTGACATTGGCGCCCGGTGATCGTCAGATTTGACGACGCTGATTGGCTGAAATTATGTTTCGGAGCCATAGCTTACAGATAGCAACAGTCAGCTGCTAGTGGTTGCTTCTGCACTGGTTGAGGGCTCCTCTCTTAGCGCCCAGACGAGAGAGGGTAATGATACACGGGCAAGGTCAGGCAGGAAACATGTGACTTATCAGTAACTTTAGACATCGTAACACCATTTTAAACGAGATTTTTTTGTAGATTATACATTTTACTGATACCAATTATATAATATTTACCTTGGTTCATTAAAATTAAAATAAAAA